>NC_091977.1:398715824-398807245 GCF_044704955.1 Pristiophorus japonicus | reverse complement strand
CTCCTATTCTCTCCAGTCTTTTGATTCTGGTCTCTTGTGCAATTCACCCCACATCATTTTTAGCGACGGATCCTCAGGGAATTATAGACCCATTAGTTGAACGTCTGCTGTGGGGAAGTTACTATAATCTGTCATTTGGGATAGTTACTAAGCATGTGGACAAACATGAACTGATCAGAGAGCCAGCATGGATTTGTAAAGGATATGTCATGTCTGACTAACCTAGTTGATTTTTTTGAGGCCACCGACATGGCAGTTAAGAAAGTGTCTGTAGATGTTATTCATATGGACTTTCAGAAGACATTCAATATTTTCTATACGAGAAATTGTTAGTAAAATTGAAAGTGTGTGGAATTGGAGGCAACCTATTGATGTGTAGGGAATTGCTTAGGACGCAAGAGGCAGAGAGTTGGGATATTGGGTATGTACTAATCAACAGGATGTGACTCGTGGTGTCCCCCAGCCTACCGTTCCTCCCCTCCCTCCCCCTGCCAGCCCCGCCCCCCCGTCCCTGAAGTGTCAAGTGCCACTCCAAAATCCCTGTGGAGAAGACATCTAGGGAGTAAAGCGGTGGGTGCCCATAGCATTTACGTAAATAACCCCACCCCTGGGATTTGGAACAAGATCAGCACTGGGTTATACCGGTGGGCAGAAGTTCCACCCCACCATATTTCTGCTGTTAGATTGGACCTCCTGGACGTTTGGGCCTCGAGGAATTTCAGGCCCAGTATTATCTTTATTTTCAATTAAATAGTACAAAGCACAGAAATCAGGTAAATACTAAAAAATATTCACATTAACTCATATTTACATACTGAAAATCCATAAATGGCCAAATACACTTTATGGGCCCAAGTTTCGAGCCGCGCCTAGAACGGCGCAGTCCCGACCTGGACGCCCGTTTTTCGCGCCACAAAGTGCGCCTAAAAAAACCCTCCAGATTCTCCACCTCCCTGCAGGTCCTCTGGCCCTTGGCGCAGTGCAGCACGAGCTGTAGGGGGCGGAGCCAGGTCCCTGCGCTGAAAACAGTGCCGGGACCTCTGCACATGCGCGCTACACTGGGCGCGCATGTGCAGTAGCTCCAGGCGCCCAAAACTATGTAGGAGAGGCCGAATCACGCAATCCCTAGCCCTGGCTGAATGGCCTCACTGGGGCTGCGTGCATAAGGCTCCTCCCACGGCCAGCTCCTGCTTCCTCCCGACCCGACTCCCGCTTCCGGACCGGACCCAACACCAACCTGATTCCCGCTTCCCCCCCGCCCCCGCCCCGGACCGGACCCAACAGCGACCTGACTCCCGCCACCCCTCCCCCTCCCCCCCGGACCCGACTCCCGCCCCCCCCCCTGCACCGGACCCGACACCGACCCGACTCCCGCTTCCCCCACACCCCTGGACCCGACCCGCGCTCCGCTCCGCTCCCCCCCACCCCCGGACCCCCCACACCAGACCCGACACCAACCTGACTCCCGCTTCCCCCCCCCGACCCCGGCTCCCCCTCCCCCCCGGACCGGACCCGACATCAACCCGACTCCCGCAACCCCCCCCCCCCGCCCCGACACAGACTCCCGCTCCCCCTCCCCCCCCCGGACTGGATCCGACCTGACCTCCCTCTCCCTCCCTCCCCCCGACCCGACCCGAACTGACCTCCCTCCCACCACCACCCCGAACCGCGCTCCCCCCGACCCGACCCAACGCCACCTACCTGTAAATCTGGTGCTGGGGCCAGGCCCGGCCCTAAGTCTCGGGCCCGGCCCATTCAGCCTCCACCTACCCCCCCCCCTTCTCCTCTCCCCCCCCCCCCCAAATCTCCTTCTCCTTCCCCCCCCCCCCAATCTCCTTCTCCTTCCCCCCCCAATCTCCTTCTCCCCCCCAATCTCCTTCTCCTTCCCCCCCCCAATCTCCTTCTCCTTCCCCCCCCCCAATCTCCTTCCCCCCCCCCAATCTCCTTCTCCCCCCCAATCTCCTTCTCCCCCCCAATCTCCTTCTCCTTCCCCCCCCCCAATATCCTTCTCCTCCCCCCCCCAATCTCCTTCTCCTCCCCCCCCAATCTCCTTCTCCTTCCCCCCCACCCCCATTCTCATTCTTCTTCCCCCCCCACCCCCATTCTCCTTCCCCCCCACCCCCATTCTCCTTCCCCCCCCACCCCCATTCTCCTTCCCCCCCACCCCCATTCATTCTCCTTCCCCCCCCCATTCCCCTTCATTCTCCTTCCTCCTCCCCTCCAATTCTCCTCCCCCCCCATTCTCCTTTCTCCCCCCCCCCCAAAATTCTCCTCCCCCCATTCTCCTTTCTCTTCCCCCCCCCCATTCTCCTTCCCTCCCCATTCTCCTTCCCTCCCCATTCTCCCCCCCCCCCAAATTCTCCTTTCTCTCCCCCCCCATTCTCCTTTCCCCTCTCCCTCTCCCTCTCCCTCTCCCTCTCCCTCTCCCTCTCCCTCTCCCTCTCCCTCTCCCTCTCCCTCTCCCTCCTCTCGCTGTCAGAAACACAGACACTGACAGACAGAAAATGAGAGACACACACAGACAGACAGAGAGATAGAGACACTGACAGAGACACACTGGGGGGGACATCCCAGCACGCTGTTGGAAGGCTACCGGTGCTGCAGTCGGTAAGTAGAAAATGTTTTATTTATTGATTTTTTTTTAATTATTTCTTATTAATTTTTTTTGATTGATTTATTGGTTGACTTATTGATGTATTTATCATTTATTATTGATGATGGCTCTTTATTTGTAAAACTGAAGTGTTTAATGTTTGTAAACTTCCCTTTAAACCCCCCCCTCCCCTCCCCCCTCACCATTCCCTACACCTGATTTGTAACCTACGCCTGATTTTCTAAAGTGTAGACAAGGTTTCTTTGAGCGTACAAAAATCTTCACTTACTCCATTCTAAGTTAGTTTGGAGTAAGTTTTCACTCACGAAACTTTGAAATCAGGCGTAAGTGGCCGGACGCGCCCCCTTTTGAAAAAAAAATTCTGTTCCAAAGTGAAACTGTTCTAACTGACTAGAACTGGAGCAAACTAAATGACGAGAATTCCGATTTCTAAGATACTCCGTTCTACACCAGTTTCTCCTAAAAATCAGGAGCAAATCATGTGGAAACTTGGGGCCAGGGCACCCTCAGACCGCTTGTAATTCTGAACAGCATATCCAGCCTGCTTTTAGCCAATCCAGTGTGAATCTTTGTTGACCCTCAAACAGGGTGTTCAGGACATGATTCAAACAACTTTGCAAAAGATTTCCTTGTTTAACTCCAAGGCTGCTACTTAACCCCAAAAGCTGTTAAATCCAACAAATTCTATTGCATTTTAAATGCACTCCCATCCAACAATATCTCAAGTCTTCCAATTCACACAAAATACCACAACCAAATACTTAAATACATAAACTCAGTAAATCTTGGTCATACAGATAACAAAATAATGTAAATTCCAATAGATGTCATCCACTTCACAACTTGGTGTCAAACATACACAGATGATTTATTTCATAGCAGGGAATGCTGCTGTTAAGGAAATAAGCGGATGTGATCACAATAGACAGTCTGATTAAAATTAAAGTTTGTGAAATTGTGACATTGTTTCAGAAATTAAATTATTTTTGGGTTAACCAATTGTGCCATAATGCTTTCATACAGCATTAAATAAGAACATAAGAAATAGGAGCAGCAGTAGGTCATTCGGCTCTTTGAGCCTGCTCCATCATTCAATAAGATAATGGCTGATCTTCTACCTCAACTCCACTTTCCTGCACTATCCCCATATCCCTTGATTCAAATGGTATTTATTCAGCATAGAAACTGCTTATTTTTAAGTTATATTTTTGGGACACACGAAAAGAAACGGTAAAGTCGGTTTGGTTAATAGGTCACTTCAGATTAATAGCGTTCAGATAAACAGTTTGGCTGCTACGAGAGTAACTCACTCAATGAAGGAGAACTAACTTCTCTGATTCAAATTAATAGATTTGATTTCTGAAATTTTGTTTATGGGATAATAGATAACCAAACCTGCATTCTACTTAACTGCTATTTGTTAAACTATTCTGAAGAGGATATTTAACAAAGAGACTTTGAACAAATAATTTGTTTTGGTCTTCACGGTAGAAAACATTAAAAGCATCCCAATGATTGATAATCAAGGGGCTATTGGGAGGAAAAGTACTAGGCAAACGAATGGGACTAAAAGTCCCTTGGATCTGATGGCTTGCATCTAGGGTCTTAAAAGAAGTGGCTGCAGAGATAGTGGATACATTGGTTGTAATCTACCAAAATTCCCTGGATTCAGGAGAGGTCCCAGCAGATTGGAAAACCGCAAATGTAACGCCCCTATTTAAGAAAGGAGGGAGGCAGAAAGCAGAAAACTATAGACCAGTTAGCCTAACATCTATCATTGGGGAAATGCTGGAGTCCATTATTAAGGAAGTGATAGTAGGACATTTAGAAAATCATAATACAGTGAAGCAGAGGTTTTATGAAAGAGAAATCATGTTTGACAAATTTGCTGGAATTCTTTGAGGATGTATTGAGCAGAGTGGATAAAGGGGAACCAGTAAATGTCATGTATTTGGATTTCCAGAAGGCATTCGATAAGATGCCACATAGAAGGTTACTGCACAAGATAAAAGCTCACGGGGTTGGGGGTAATATATTAGCATGGATAGAGGATTGGCTAACTAACAGAAAACAGAGAGTCGAGATAAATGGGTCATTTTCAGGTTGGCAAACTGTAATTAGTAGGATGCCACAGGAATCAGTGCTTGGGCCTCAACTATTTACAATCTATATTAATGACTTGGATGAAGGGACCGAGTATAATGTAGCCAAATTTGCTGATGATACAAAGATTGGAGGGAAAGCAAATTGAGTGGAGGACGCAAAGAATCTGCAGAGGGATATAGATAGGCTAAGTGATTGAGCAAAAATCTGGCAGATGGAGTATGTCGGAAAATGCAAGGTTATCCACTTTGGTAGGAAAAATAAAAAAGCAAATTATTATTTAAATGGGGAGAGATTACAAAATGCTGAGGTAGAGGGATCTGGGGGCCCTTGTACATGAAACACAAAAAGTTAGCATGCATGTATGTATAGCAAGTAATTAGGAAGTCAAATGGAATGTTGGCCTTTATTGCAAGGGGGATGGAGTATAAAAGTACGGAAGTCCTGCTAGAACTGTACAGAGCATTGGTGAGACCACACCTGGAGTACTGTGTACAGTTTTGGTCTCCTTATTTAAGGAGGGATATACCTGCATTGGAGGCAGCTCAGAGAAGGTTCATAAGGTTGATTCCTGAGATGAAAGGGTTGTCTTATGATGAAAGGTTGAGTCTATACTCATTGGAGTTTAGAAGAATGAGAGTGGAGCTCATTGAAACATAAGATTCTGAAGGGGCTTGACAGGGTAGATGCAGAGAGGATGTTTCCCCTTGTGGGGAAATCTAGAACTAGGGGCCATAATTTCAGAGTAAGGGGTCGCCCAACAGAAATGAGGAGGAATTTCTTCTGTCAGAGTCATGAATCTTTGGAATTCTCTTCCCCAGAGAGCTGTGGAGGCTGGGTCATTGAATATATTTAAGGTGTAGACAGATTTTTGAATAATACGGGAGTCAAGGGTTATGGGGAGCGGGCAGGGAAGCCAAGATCAGATGAGCCATGATCTTATTGCATGACAAAGCAGGCTCAAGGGGCCAAATGGCCTATGCCTGCTCTTATTTTTTATGTTCTTAGCAAACTTTCAGCATAATACATTCAGTAGAATGTTCATGAGATGAAAGGACAAAAAACCTAGGACTTAATTGGAAAATAGTCCGTCTTGTTCCACTCCACTCATTCTAATCCAGCACTAGAGAGGGCGCAGAGAAGATTTTGCCAGGACTGGAAAATGTTATTAGCTGAGGAAAGATTGGATAGGCTGGGGTTGTTTGATAGAGTGGATAGTAAAGACCTGTTTCCCTTAGCAGATGGGTCAATAACCAGGGGGCATAGATTTAAAGTAGTTGGTAGAAGGATTAGAGGAGAGATGAGGAAAAAAATTTCACCCAGAGGGTGGGTTCTGAAACCCTCACCATATTTAAAAAGTACTTGGATGTGCACTTAAAGAGCCGTGACCACAGGGCTACGGACCTAGTGCTGGAAGGTGGGATTAGGCTGGGGTAGCTCTTTTTCGACCGACAGAGACACGATGGGCCAAACGGCCTCCTTCTGTGTTGTAATTTTCTATGATTCTATAAGAAACAAAACATGGTCAATTTTATTCTATCAAATCATTTTTTTATCGTAAACGTCAGATCGTGGCTATCTAACCCTGCAATAAACCAGACAGCTAAAAACTGCAACGGTTTCGGTGGAATGGCAGCTATTGGCTAACTATTGCCAATTTTATTTTTTGGCCGGCTTCTCTGATCAGTTTCACAACGATGTTATGCAATACGCCCAGTTATGATGTGGCAAATTATATGTCTAAGAACAAATGGATGACAATCAACTGATTAAAGTTTACAAAAATACTTCATACCTAATTCGCGCGTTACACCTGGTGCACTCTGCAAATTTCACTTGTGAGTTTAGCAGTTCTCCAAGCAGTTTTTCTTGCTGGATGTGAACATGCGTAAAGTTTACTTTAAGGGTTTTATTTTTTTACTAAACATCTAATCATAACATTGTTATTATTCTTAAGCAAGTTACCTCAAAAAGGACGGAATAAAAAATCTGGGCTTTTTTTTTTACATCATATGCGAATAGCTGCCGACTTCGCAGCCTCACTGTAACCTGTTGCAGACAGCTGGCATCAAGAGCAGCTTTCACCAGTGATAAAATAAAGACAAGACAGTTCAACCCTCCGGTCAAGGAGCTCTGATCACAGTGATTGCTTTAAGTGAGTAGCCGCCGGCTGCGCACTCACCTCCGAACTCGCTTGGCCATCATTCACAAGCCGTTTCTCTCCGGTATAAACACTCGCTCACTCAGTCAGTCACTCACACGGGGGCTCCGGGGTGGTTAATGTCCGATAATGAATACATCGGGGAGATCAGGCCGGCTGAGGGTCGCTGCTGGCTGACTCAGTGCCAGCAGTGGAGTCATCATATCCCCCACCCTCAGTGTGTCTTGACTCTTGTCAGCTGCTGTCAGACTCCGGCTCTGTTTCTATATCCCGCCAAATCTCGCGCCCAGCCTCCCTCTCAAATATTCGCCTACAACATTTGAATGTGCGCACGCGTCCTGACCGTTCATAGGCCGAGAATCAGCCGAGTGCGGCGGGGGTGGGCGGGCCAGCTGGAACGCGAACGCATTCGTCACATTGCGTAAGATGGGGCGGGGCTCGCCGCAGTGCACTGTGGGCATTGTAGTTCGCTCTGAGCGTACGCTCTGAGCGCCCTGAACTGGTTTCCCTTCGTCGCGCGAGATAAATGGCGACAGCGCCATCTTGTGTGCTGCTCGTACCGTGTCTGGAGTTGGAAACCGGGGACAAGTCTTGCAGCCCCGTGATTGGCTTTGTGCGGTGTGAAGTGTGTGTCTGCTCCAGTCGATCTCCCCTGCTGTTGCATACAGCAAATGCCAGAATATGGTCCCTCGGTTACTGATCCCTGTGCCCCTGCTATCGTTGTGTTGCTGTTGCTCTCTGTCTCTTCTGCTTCATTTTTTCCCCTTTGTGAGAGATGATGTTGGGTGACAGGAAAAGAAATGAGCAACGGCTGTAGGCTGCTTTTGCGGTGGAGTCTGTGGCGAAAATAATTTATAGCAGCTCCATTCTCATCCTCTGATCATTTTATGCTTCTCCACCTCTCACTCCCATTATGTTCCCTACTACTTTCCATTATCTATTCCCCTTCAAACCCATCACTACTACTGAAAAGACTTGGATTTATATAGTGCCTTTCACGATCACCGGACGTCTCAAAGCGCTTCACAGCCAATTAAGTACTGTTGTATTGTTGAAAATGCGGCATACAATTTGTACACAAGCAAGCTCCCACAAACAGCTAAGTGATAATGACCAGATAATCTTTTTTTTGTTATGTTAATTGTGGGATAAATACTGGCCAGGACATGGGGGATAACTCCCCTGCTCTTCTTCAAAATACTGCCATGGGATCTTTTACGTCTACTTGAGAGAGCAGACGGGACCTCGGTTTAACGTCTCAGCCGAAAGATGAGAACGCACCTTCAGCACTGCACTGGAGTATCAGCTTAGATTTTTTTGTGCTCAAGTCCCTGGAGTGGGACTTGAACCCACAACATTCTGACTCAGAGGCGAGAGTACACTGAGCCACAGCTGATAGAAAAGTCTCTTTATCACTACACAAAAGCAAAATACTGCGAATGCTGGAATCTGAAATAAAAACAGAAAAAGCTGGAAATCTCAGCAGGTAAGGCAGCACCTATTAAGAAGAAGCAGTGTTAACGTTTTGGGTCGATGACCCTTCATCAGTACTGGAGTGTTCAGAAAGAACAGATTCTTAACAAGCACTGAAAGGGGGAAAGGAAGATAGAACAAAAGGGAAGGCCTGTGATAGGTTGGAAGACATGAGAGATTAGAGAGACAAAAGGGATGATGGCCCAAATTCAAATGGTAATGCCAGGAGTTAGAAAAACATTTGTCAAGATAGGGTATGAATGGTGGGATAATGACCAACTGCCATTAGAGACGAGGGAAAAAAAAGAAAGAAACAAGCTCTGGGGGCGGGGGGGGGGGGGGGGGTGGGAGTGGGAGGGAGGGAGCCAAAGATTGCCAGCGGTTACGCTCTGAAATTTTTGAACTCGATATAGTCCAGAAGGCTGTAAAGTGCCAAAACGAAAGAGGAGGTGCTGTTCCTCGAGCTTGCGTTGAGCTTCGTTGGAATGGATTGGAGAATTAAAGTGACAGGCGACCGGAAGCTCAGGGTCACACTTGCGGACTGAATGGAGGTGCTCCGCAAAGCGGTCACCCAATCTACACTTGATCTCCCCAGTGTAGAGGAGACCACATCGTGAGCAGCAAATACAGTATACTAAATTGAAAGAAGTACAAGTAAATCGCTGTTTCACCTGGAAGGAGTATTTGGGGTCCTGGATAGTGGGAAGGGAGGAGGTAAAAGCACAGGTGTTGCATCTCCTGCGCTTGCACGGAAAGGTGTCCTGGGAAGGGGAGGGGGTGCTGAGGGTGATTGCAAAATGGGGAGGGAGCGGTCCCTTCGGAATGCTGGGAGGGGAGGAGAGGATGTGATTGTTGGTGGGATCACACTAGAGATGGCGGAAATGGCAGAAGATTATCCTTTGAACGTGGAGGCTGGTGGGGTGAAAGGTGAGGCCAAGGGGAACCCTGTCATGGTTCTGGGAGGGAGGGGAAGGAGTGAGAGCATAGGTGTGGGAAATAGAACAGACACAGTCGAGGGCCATGTTAACCACGGTGGAGGAAAATCCTGTGTTGAGGAAAAAGAAAGACATGTCAGAGGCACTATTGTGAAAGATGGCGTCATCAGAGCAGATGCGACGGAGACGGAGAAACTGGGAGAATGGAATGGAGTCCTTACAGGATGCAGGGTGGGAGGAAGTCTAGTCCAGGTAGCTGTGGGAGTCAGTGGGCTTATAGTGGATACTGGTCGAAAGCCTATCCCCAGAGATGGAGATGGAGAAGTCGAGGAAGGGAAGGGAAGAGTTGGAGATGGACCATGTGAAGGTGAGGGAAGGGTGGAAATTAGATGCAAAGTGAATAAAATTTTCAAGTTCAGGGCGAGAGCAGGAAACGGCACCGATACAGTCATCAATGTACCGGAAAAAGAGGTGAGGGAGGGGACCCGAGTGGGACTGGAACAAAGAATGTTCCACATATCCCATGAAAAGGCAGGCATAGCTAGGAACCATGAGGGTTCCCATAGCAACATCTTTAATTTGGAGGAAGTGAGTGGAGTTAAAGGGGAAGTTGTTCAATGTGAGAACAAGTTCAGCCAGGCGGGTGGTGATGGATGGGGACTGGTTGGGCCTCTGCTCGAGGAAGAAGCGGAGCGCCCGCAGGTCACCCTGGTGGGGGATGGAAATGTAGAGGGATTGGACATCCATGGTGAAAAGGAGACGGTTGGTGTTATGTAGGAATAAAGAGTCTGATTAGATACCATGAGCTCAAAGTAAAGTGTGACTTTAGTCTTTTATTGAGGTCTCCAGAGTGCCTCTCCAGCCTGTGAGGCCTCCTTAACTACTAGTGCTCCCAAGGGATTGTGGGATCCCTTGGAACTCCAGGGGATGAGCCCTCTGGTGGCTACACAAGGTATATATAGGTTTACACATATATAACAACATTCCCCCCCTCCCTCAAAGTAAATAGTGTAACTATTTACAAGGTGAGTCAATCTGGGGCCTTCCTTTCCCTGGTTGATCGTCTCGGTGCAAATGCTAGTTTTGGTGAATCGTTTGTTGGGCCCTTGGTGGGCTGCTGTGCAGCTGGCCTTGCTGGGCTGCCTGGTGTGGGCTGAGTCCTGCTGGGCTGCTGTAGGTGATGGGTTCTGCTGCGTGGTCAACTGCGGTGGTTGTCACTGATGTGTATGTTGAAGGGTCAAAGAAGGTAGGGTCCAATGTGGGTTGCTCTGGATAGTCCGTAAATCTGAGTTTGATTTGGTCCAAGTGTTTCCGGTGGGTGAGTCCATTTGAAAGTTTGACCCAAAACACCCTACTCCCCTCTTTGACCACAACAGTGCTTGGAAGCCACTTGGGACCTTGTCCATAATTTAATACAAATACAGGATTATTGATTTCAATTTCGCGTGACACATTTGCACTATGATGATATGTACTTTGTTGAAGCCGCCTGCTCTCTACCTGTTCATGTAGATCAGAGTGGACTAACAAGAGCCTTGTCTAAGTGCCCTTTTCATCAGCAGTTCAGCGGGTGGAATCCCAGTGAGCGAGTGGGGTCTCATGCAGTAGCTAAGCAGGACTCGGGATAGGCGAGTCTGCAGTGAGCATTCAGTTACCCTCTTTAAACCATCTGCTTGATGGTTTGCACTGCTCTCTCTGCCTGACCATTGGATGCTGGTTTGAACGGGGCAGATGTAACATGTTTGATCCCATTACGGATCATGAACTGTTTGAACTCGGCACTGGTAAAACATGACCCGTAGTTGCTCACAAGGACATCAGGCAGGCCGTGCGAGGCAAACATGGCCCGCAGGCTTTCAGTGGTGGCAGCGGACGAGCTTGCCGACATTATCTCACATTCAATCCATTTGGAGTATGCATCTACAACTAAAAGGAACATTTTACCCAAAAACGGGCCTGCATAGTCGACGTGGACCCTGGACCACGGTTTGGAGGGCCAAGACCATAAACTTAGTGGCGCCTCCCTGGCTGCATTGCTTAACTGCAAGCATGTGTTACATTTGTGCACACAGGACTCTAAGTCCGCATCGATACCGGGCCACCACACGTGGGCTCTGGCTATCGCTTTCATCATTACAATGCCTGGGTGAGTATTGTGGAGATCACTGATGAAAATGCCCCAGCCCCTCTGTGGATTACCTCACAGAAGACAGTCTGCCTGTATAGACATTTCATCTTTGCGCCACTGGTACGGCTTTATCTCTTTCTGCATTTCCGCTGGGACACTGGACCAGCTCCCGTGAAGCACACAATTTTTTACTAGGGACAGTAAGGGGTTCTGGCTCATCCAGGCTCTAATCTGTCGGGCTGTGACGGTTGATTGCTCACTCTCGAATGCTTCCGTAACCATGACTAAATCTGCGGACTGTGCCATTTCCACCCCTGTGGTGGGCAATGGCAGCCTACTGAGAGCATCGGCACAGTTTTCTGTGCCTGGCCTGTGGCGGATGGCATAGTTGTATGCGGACAACGTGAGTGCCCATCTCTGGATGCGGGCCGATGCATTCGTATTTATCCCATTACTTTTGGAAAAAAGGGTAATCAGTGGCTTGTGGTCATTTTCCAATTCAAATTTGAGCCCAAACAGATATTGATGCATTTTCTTTGCCCCATAAACACACACACTAATGCTTCTTTTTCAATCATGCTGTAGGTTCTATCAGCCTTAGACAGACTTCTGAATGCATAAGCAACTGGTTGCAATTTGCCAGATTAATTAGCTTGATGCAATACACACCCAACGCCGTATGACGACGCATCACATGCTAGTACCAATCTCTACCCTTTCTCTCATCATGTAAGGTACTGCTCTGACCTTGTGATGGATGGATCGCACCTCCGGAATTAGGTGGATCTGCACTTTTGCTCCTTGGAACTTCCCGATGCCTGGTTCGAACAGCGAAGGGAACTTGTTTAAGACCTGGGCACACGAAGTGTCGTCAGCGGGCGAGAGCGCTCGGACGTCGACCCAGTTCCAGTGTATCTTTCCCAGCCAGTTCCTACCGAGCAGCCTGGTACCATCAGCCGGTACCACCCAGAGTGGTAGCTTGTGCATTGCTCCATCGTAGGAGACCTTTACAGTAGCACTGCCGATTACGGGAATCAGTTCCTTTGTGTAGGTTCTCAGTTTCATGTGAATGGGAGTCAAGACTGGCCTTGAGGCCTTGCTGCACCACAATTTATCAGAAGTCTTTTTGCTCATAATGGACTGGTTCGCGTCCGTGTCCAGCTCCATTGACACCGGGAATCCATTTAATTCAACCTTCAGCATTATCGGGGGACACTTTGTGGTAAATGTGTGCACCCCATATACCTCTGCCTCCTCGGTCTGAGGCTCTGGTTCATTGTGATCTGCCGTGTATCTGTCCTCCTCTGCAACATGGTGGTTTGCAGGATTAACAGGATTTGCAGCTCGCCTGCACATACATTGGAGGTGTCCCATTGTTCCACAGCCCTTGCAAACATACCCTTTGAAGCGGCATGAATGGAAACGATGATCATCCCCGCAGCACCAACAAGGTGTTAATGGCCTTGCATTCATCACCCTTGATGGTGGACTCTGAGACATCTGTGGACATGCAACTGCAGGCATGGGGGGCCTGCCCTGTACGTTGTGGTTTGAAAACAACATCACTTTGTTCACAGTACTTGTTGCAGCACTCGTGTGCTGAGAGATTTGATTAATATTGTCACTGGTGGCAATGAACGCCTGGGCTATCGCTATGGCTTTACTCAAGGTTGAGGTCTCTACAGTCAGAAGTTTGCGAAGTATCACTTCATGGCCAATGCTAAGTACGAAAAAGTCTCTGAGCATGTGCTCCAAATGTCCTTCAAATTTGCAATGTCCTGCAAGGTGTCTTAGCTCGGCGACATAACTCGGCACTTCCTGGCCTTCAGACCTTTTGTAGGTGTAGAACCGGTACCTCGCCATCAGAACGCTTTGCTTCGGATTCAGATGCTCTCCGACCAGTGTGCACAAATCATCGTATGATTTCTCTGTAGGTTTCGCTGGAGCAAGCAGATTCTTCGTAAGGCCATACGTTGGTGCCCCGCAGCTGGTGAGGAGAATCGCCCTTCGTTTGGCAGCGTTCGCTTCTCCTTCCAGCTCGTTGGCCACAAAGTATTGGTCGAGTCGCTCCACGAAGGTTTCCCAATCATCTCCCTCCAAAAATTTCTCCAGGATGCCCACTGTTCTCTGCATTGTTGGGTTCATCATCTGTATCTCGTTGCCAGTTGTTATGTATGAATAAAGAGTCTGACTAGATACTGTGAGCTCAAAGTAAAGTGTGACCGTAGTCTTTTATTACAGTAGGAGTTGTGTACAGACCTCCAAACAGTAATAGGGATGTTGGGGAGGGCATCAAACAGGAAATTAGGGGTGCATGCAATAAAGGTGTAGCAGTTATAATGGGTGACTTTAATATGCACATAGATTGGGCTAGCCAAACTGGAAGCAATACGGTGGAGGAGGATTTCCTGGAGTGCATAAGGGATGGTTTTCTAGACCAATATGTTGAGGAACCAACTAGGGGGGAGGCCATCTTAGACTGGGTGTTGTGTAATGAGAGAGGATTAATTAGCAATCTCATTGTGCGAGGCCCCTTGGTGAAGAGTGACCATAATATGGTGGAATTCTGCATTAGGATGGAGAATGAAACAGTAAATTCAGAGACCATGGTCCAGAACTTAAAGAAGGGTAACTTTGAAGGTATGAGGCGTGAATTGGCTAGGATAGATTGGCGAATGATACTTAGGGTGTTGACTGTGGATGGGCAATGGCAGACATTTAGAGACCGCATGGATGAATTACAACAATTGTACATTCCTGTCTGGCGTAAAAATAAAAAAGGGAAGGTGGCTCAACCGTGGCTATCTAGGGAAATCAGGGATAGTATTAAAGCCAAGGAAGTGGCATACAAATTGGCCAGAAATAGCAGCGAACCTGGGGACTGGAAGAAATTTAGAACTCAGCAGAGGAGGACAAAGGGTTTGATTAGGGCAGGGAAAATGGAGTACGAGAAGAAGCTTACAGGGAACATTAAGGCAGATTGCTAAAGTTTCTATAGGTATGTAAAGAGAAAAAGGTTAGTAAAGACAAACGTAGGTCCCCTGCAGTCAGAATCAGGGGAAGTCATAACGGGGAACAAAGAAATGGCAGACCAATTGAACAAGTACTTTGGTTCGGTATTCACTAAGGAGGATACAAACAACTTCCGGATATAAAAGGGGTCAGAGGGTCTAGTAAGGAGGGGGAACTGAGGGAAATCTTTATTGGTCGGGAAATTGTGTTGAGGAAATTGATGGGATTGAAGGCCGATAAATCCCCAGGGCCTGATGGACTGCATCCCAGAGTACTTAAGGAGGTGGCCTTGGAAATAGCGGATGCATTGACAGTCATTTCCAACATTCCATTGACTCTGGATCAGTTCCTATGGAGTGGAGGGTAGCCAATGTAACCCCACTTTTTAAAAAAGGAGGGAGAGAGAAAACAGGGAATTATAGACCGGTCAGCCTGACCTCAGTAGTGGGTAAAATGATGGAATCAATTATTAAGGATGTCATAGCAGTGCATCTGGAAAATGGTGACATGTTAGGTCCAAGTCAGCATGGATTTGTGAAAGGGAAATCATGTTTGACAAATCTTCTGGAATTTTTTGAGGATGTTTCCAGTAAAGTGGACAAAGGAGAACCAGTTGATGTGGTATATTTGGACTTTCAGAAGGCTTTCGACAAGGTCCCACACAAGAGATTAATGTGCAAAGTTAAAGCACATGGGATTGGGGGTAGTGTGCTGACGTGGATTGAGAACTGGTTGTCAGACAGGAAGCAAAGAGTAGGAGTAAACGGGTACTTTTCAGAATGGCAGGCAGTGACTAGTGGGGTGCCGCAAGGTTCTGTGCTGGGGCCCCAGCTGTTTACATTGTACATTAATGATTTAGACAAGGGGATTAAATGCAGTATCTCCAAATTTGCGGATGACACTAAGTTGGGTGGCAGTGTGAGCTGCGAGGAGGATGCTATTAGGCTGCAGAGTGACTTGGATAGGTTAGGTGAGTGGGCAAATGCATGGCAGATGAAGTATAATGTGGATAAATGTGAGGTTATCCACTTTGGTGGTAAAAACAGAGAGACAGACTATTATCTGAATGGTGACAGATTAGGAAAAGGGAAGGTGCAACGAGACCTGGGTGTCATGGTACATCAGTCATTGAAGGTTAGCATGCAGGTACAGCAGGCGGTTAAGAAAGCAAATGGCATGTTGGCCTTCATAGCGAGGGGATTTGAATACAGGGGCAGGGAGGTGTTGCTACAGTTGTACAGGGCCTTGGTGAGGCCACACCTGGAGTATTGTGTACAGTTTTGGTCTCCTAACTTGAGGAAGGACATTCTTGCTATTGAGGGAGTGCAGCGAAGATTCACCAGACTGATTCCCGGGATGACGGGACTGACCTATCAAGAAAGACTGGATCAACTGGGCTTGTATTCACTGGAGTTCAGAAGAATGAGAGGGGACCTCATGGAAACGTTTAAAATTCTGACGGGTTTAGACAGGTTAGATGCAGGAAGAATGTTCCCAATGTTGGGGAAGTCCAGAACCAGGGGTCACAGTCTGAGGATAAGGGGTAAGCCATTTAGGACCGAGATGAGGAGAAACTTCTTCATCCAGAGAGTGGTGAACCTGTGGAATTCTCTACCACAGAAAGTAGTTGAGGCCAATTCACTAAATATATTCAAAAGGGAGTTAGATGAAGTCCTTACTACTCGGGGGATCAAGGGTTATGGCGAGAAAGCAGGAAGGGGGTACTGAAGTTTCATGTTCAGCCATGAACTCATTGAATGGCAGTGCAGGCTAGAAGGGCTGAATGGCCTACTCCTGCACCTATTTTCTATGTTTCTATGTTTCTATGTCTCCAGAGTGCCTCTCCAACCTGTGAGGCCTCCTTAAGTACCAGTGCTCCCAAGGGATTGTGGGATCCCTTGGGACTCCAGGGGATGAGCCCTCTGGTGGATATACAAGCAGGTTTACACATATAAATCAGTTGGAGCGAGGAATCTCTTTTTGACTAACTGCTCAACACCTGTCTTTTCCCTTTTCCGGTTCCATCCACTCCCTCTGAGGGCAGATGGCAAATTTGCAAAGTGAGGGGTGATAATTGTGGTTTTGAAATGAATGGCATCAGTACATGATCATGGAATCATAGAAAATTACAACACAGGAGGCCATTTGGCCCATCGTGTCTGTGCCGGTCAAAAAAGAGTTACCCTGCCTAATCCCACCTTTCAGCACTAAGTCCATAGCCCTGTAGGTTATGGCTCTTTAAGTGCACATCCAAGTATCTTTTAGATGTGATGAGGGTTTCTGCCTCTACCACCCTTTAAGGCAGTAAATTCCAGACTCCCACCACCCTCTGGGTGAAGAAATGTTTCCTCATCTCCCCTCTAATCCTTCTACCAACTACTTTAAATCTATGCTCCTTGGTTATTGACCCCTCTGTTAAGGGAAACAGGTCTTTCCTATCCACACTACCTCGGCCCCTCATAATTTTATACACCTCCTCTGTTCCAAGCAAAACAACCCCAGCCTATTCAATCTTTCCTCATAGTTAAAGTTTTCCAGTCCTGGCAACATCCCTGTAAATCTCCTCTGCATCCTTTCTTGTGCAATCAGATCCTTCCTGTAATGTGATGACCAGAACTGCACGTAGTACTCAAGCTGTGGCCTAACTAATGTTGTATATATTTCTCGCATAACTTCCCTGCTCTTGTATTCTATGCCTTGACTAATGAAGGAAAGCATACTATTCTCTGGGAAAAGAATCACTACCTGACGTCTAACCTAGATCTAGCCCTATACAACTTAAATGTGTGACCCCTGGTCCTGCCTAAACTATTTACTTGAAATAAACTGTCAGCTGGAACACTGTCTATTCCCTTCATTATCTTATAAACCTCAATCAGATCCCCCCCTAAGTCTATGCTGCTCTGAGGTATAGAGTCCAAACTCTTATAGCCTATCTTGATAACTAAGATGCTTTAGATTTAGAATTAGTCTAGTGGCCCTTTTCTGCATCCTTTAAAGAGCCTCAATATCATCCACCATGTGAGGAAACCAAAACTGGACACAGTATTCCAAGTGTGGCCTGACTAAGGTCTTGTACAAGGACGCCTCATCTTATACTCAATTATCCTATGGATACACCCAACACCCTATTTGCTCTAGCTATCGCTGCACGGCATTGCTCATGTACCTTTGAGGACCTTTCTATCTCCACCGTCTTTAATGCCTTTCCTTGGAGGGTGTATAAAAGGGGTCAGAGGGTCTAGTAAGGAAGAGGAACTGAGGGAAATCTTTATTAGTCGGGAAATTGTGTTGGGGAAATTGATGGGATTGAAGGCCGATAAATCCCCAGGGCCTGATGGCCTGCATCCTAGAGTACTTAAGGAGGTGGCCTTGGAAATAGCGGATGCATTGACAGTCATTTTCCAACATTCCATTGACTCTGGATCAGTTCCTATGGAGTGGAGGGTAGCCAATGTAACCCCACTTTTTAAAAAAGGAGGGAGAGAGAAAACAGGGAATTATAGACCGGTCAGCCTGACCTCAGTAGTGGGTAAAATGATGGAATCAATTATTAAGGATGTCATAGCAGTGCATCTGGAAAATGGTGACATGATAGGTCGAAGTCAGCATGGATTTGTGAAAGGGAAATCATGCTTGACAAATCTTCTGGAATTTTTTGAGGATGTTTCCAGTAAAGTGGACAAAGGAGAACCAGTTGATGTGGTATATTTGGACTTTCAGAAGGCTTTCGACAAGGTCCCACACAAGAGATTAATGTGCAAAGTTAAAGCACATGGGATTGGGGGTAGTGTGCTGACGTGGATTGAGAACTGGTTGTCAGACAGGAAGCAAAGAGTAGGAGTAAACGGGTACTTTTCAGAATGGCAGGCAGTGACTAGTGGAGTGCCGCAAGGTTCTGTGCTGGGGCCCCAGCTGTTTACATTGTACATTAATGATTTAGACGAGGGGATTAAATGCAGTATCTCCAAATTTGCGGATGATACTAAGTTGGGTGGCAGTGTGAGCTGCGAGGAGGATGCTATTAGGCTGCAGAGTGACTTGGATAGGTTAGGTGAGTGGGCAAATGCATGGCAGATGAAGTATAATGTGGATAAATGTGAGGTTATCCACTTTGGTGGTAAAAACAGAGAGACAGACTATTATCTGAATGGTGACAGATTAGGAAAAGGGAAGGTGCAACGAGACCTGGGTGTCATGGTACATCAGTCATTGAAGGTTGGCATGCAGGTACAGCAGGCGGTTAAGAAAGCAAATGGCATGTTGGCCTTCATAGCGAGGGGATTTGAATACAGGGGCAGGGAGGTGTTGCTACAGTTGTACAGGGCCTTGGTGAGGCCACACCTGGAGTATTGTGTACAGTTTTGGTCTCCTAACTTGAGGAAGGACATTCTTGCTATTGAGGGAGTGCAGCGAAGGTTCACCAGACTGATTCCCGGGATGGCGGGACTGACCTATCAAGAAAGATTGGATCAATTGGGCTTGTATTCACTGGAGTTCAGAAGAATGAGAGGGGACCTCATAGAAACGTTTAAAATTCTGACGGGTTTAGACAGGTTAGATGCAGAAAGAATGTTCCCAATGTTGGGGAGGTCCAGAACCAGGGGTCACAGTCTGAGGATAAGGGGTAAGCCATTTAGGACCGAGATGAGGAGAAACTTCTTCACCCAGAGAGTGGTGAACCTGTGGAATTCTCTACCACAGAAAGTAGTTGAGGCCAATTCACTAAATATATTCAAAAGGGAGTTAGATGAAGTCCTTACTACTCGGGGGATCAAGGGTTATGGCGAGAAAGCAGGAAGGGGGTACTGAAGTTTCATGTTCAGCCATGAACTCATTGAATGGCGGTGCAGGCTAGAAGGGCTGAATGGCCTGCTCCTGCACCTATTTTCTATGTTTCTATGTTTCTATGAATGTTGAGCATTTGCCCAACTCACATGCATAACACTGCACTTATCTAAGTTATACATCATTTTCCAGTCTCGAGCCCAATCTCCCAACATATTAAGACCTGCCTGAAGCAAACGAACATCTTCTACAGTTCTAACACTCGCACAGATCTTGGTATCATCTGCAAATTTGCAAATTGTGCCCCCAACCCCAGGATGATTTTGGAGTAGTGTGCAGGAGTTTGGAGGAGGGTGAGGCCTGATAACATTTAATGTGGTCTTTCCACATCTGGTGATAGATGTAAACCAGTTATACGCCAGAAAAGTTCAAGTCTACACCTCTGACTTGAGAGAGCAAAGATTGAGGCCAAAGCAGGAGGAATGACTGGGATAGGAACGAGTAAAGGTTTTGCTAGGAACAAAAGCATCAAAGGTGGAGGAGAATGAGTGCTGAGCAGCTCGGCAGCTGTATCATGGTAAATGGAGGGTCAGTGGCTAGGCAGTGTTGATGAGCTGTGGCTCGGTGGTAACACACTTGCTTATGCGTCAGAAGGTTGTAGGTTCAAGATCCATTCCTCTATTTATCTCAACACATCAACTTTTCACTGTCCTGGGTTGTTAATTAAATAACTGAATCATTCAAAATGTTTTTACAAAAATATCATATGCCATTTTTTCCTCCGTAACTGACATTTTTAATGTGGAAAATAAGGTATAAAAAAATTTTTTTTTTTACAATCACATAAAATTTACCCATTGAATTGTCCTTTGTGACTGCACTAAAGTTTTTACTATGTCAAAACATTAGGCTTCAACTTAATTATTTCTACCTGGAGAGAACATTCTATGCATTCTGAATTAGTGCAGTATACAGAATTGTACGCACTTCCATCCCTCCCCTCCCCCACCGCCGCCGCCATGCAGTAAGTTCCTAATTGCACCAGATGGTTCCCCACCTTGCCAAAGCTTCCAACTCCCTTCCCCAGTCTAGCTGCACCCCAGGACCACCTGAGCCAGATCTTCCTCCACATTCCCAGAATCCAGGACCCTATCTCATTGCTTGTAAACTCTTCGACTTAATTCCAGTGCTCCCTGATACCAGGGCCACCCCAATGTTCACTGACTTGGGACCTCCCTCGCTGATACACCCAGGATCCCTCGACAAGTGATCCCAAATCCTGGAACCCCCTCTGTAGTGTTAATGAAATCCTGCCCCCACCCCCCCATCCCCCCCACACAGTGCTCCCAGACCCTGGTATCCACCTCATTGTACTCCATAGAATCATAGAAATTTACAGCACGGAAGGAGGCCATTTTGGCCCATCGTGTCCGTGCCGGCTCACCAAGAGCTATCCAGCCCAATCCTACTTTCCAGCTCTTGGTCCGTAGCCCTGTAGATTACGGCACATTAAGTGCACATCCAAGTATTTTTAAAATGTTGTGAGGGTTTCTGCCTCTACCACACTTTCTGGCAGTGAGTTCCAGAACCACACCACCCTCTGGGTAAAGAAATTTCCCCTCATATCTCCTCTAAACCGCCCCCTAATTACTTTAAATCTATGCCCACTGGTTGTTGTCCCTTCTGCCAAGGGAAACAGGTCCTTCCTATCCTCTCTATCCAAGACCCTCATAATTTTATACACCTCAATCAGGTCTCCCCTCAGCCTCCTCTGTTCCAAAGAAAACAGACCCAGCATCTCCAATCTTTCCTCATAGCCAAAATTCTCCAGTCCAGGCAACATTCTTATAAATCTCCTCTGCATTCATTCCAGTACAATTACATATTTCCTGTGATGTGGTGACCAGAACTGCATATAGTACTCCAGCTGCGGCCTAACCAGTGTTTTATACAGTTCAAGCATAACCTCCTTGCTCTTGTATTCCATGCATCGACGAATAAAGACAAGCATTCCGTATGCCTTCTTAACCATCTTATCTACCTGGCTTGCTACCTTCAGAGATCTGTGGACCTGCACTCCAAGGTCCCTGTGTTCATCTACACTTTTAAGTGGCCTACCGCTTAATGTGTATACCCTTTCCTTATTAGCCCTCCCCAAGTGCATTACCTCACACTTATCCGGATTGAATTCCATTTGCCACTGTTCTGCCCACCTGACCAGTACATTGATATCTTCCTGCAGTCCGCAGCTTTCTTCTTCATTATCAAGCACACAGCCTATTTTAGTGTCATCTGCAAACTTCTTAATCATACCCCCAACATTTAAGTCCAAATCATTGATATATACCACAAAAAGGAACCCAGCACTGAGCCCTGCAGAATCCCACTGGATATAGCCTTCCAGTCACAAAAATATCCATCAACTATTACTCTTTGCTTCCTGCCTCTGAGCCAATTTTGGATCCAACTTGCCACTTTGCCCTGGATCCCATGGGCTATTACTTTCGTGACCAGTCTGCCATGTGGGACCTTATCAAAAGCTTTGCTAAAATTCATATACACTACATCATATGCACTGCCCTCATCGACCCTCCTGGTTACCGCCTCAGAAAATTCAATCAAGTTAGTCGGACATGACCTTCCCTTAACAAGTCCATGCTGACTATCCTTGATTAATCCATGTCTTTCCAAACGAAGATTTATTCTATCCTTCAGGATTCTTTCCAATAATTTTTCCCACCACCGAGGTTAGGCTGACGACTCAGTCTGTAATTACTCAGTCTATCCCTTTCTCCTTTTTTAAACAAAGGTATAACATTAGCAGTCCTCTGGCACTACACCTGTAGCCAGAGAGGATTGGAAAATGATGGTCGGCCTTTGCTATTTCCTCTTTTGCTTCTCTTAACAGTCTGGGATACATTTCATGCGGGCCTAGGGATTTATCCACTTTCAAAGCTGCTAAGCCCCTTAATACTTCCTCTCTCACTATGTTTATCTCGTCTAATAATTCACACTCCTCTTCCCTCATTACAAAGTCTGCATCGCCCCTATCTTTTGTGAAAACAGATGCAAAATATTCATTAAGAATCATACCCACGTCTTCTGCCTCCACACACAGATTTCCTTTATTGTCTCTAATAGGCCCCACTCTATCTTTAGCTATCCTCTTGTTCCTAATGCATTTATTGTTGTGTATCTGTAAAGCATGCACTCCCATATTCCGCCACCAGGGAGCGCATCCCCTGAAGTCCCAAGGGATCCCAGCATCCCTTGGGAGCACTCTATATAAGCCGGCCCCTAAGGCCTGTTCCTCATTCTGGAGTGTCTTAATAAAGACTGAGGTCACCATTACTTTAACCTCCCTGTGTGCAGTCTCATCTGTGTTAGGAACACAATAACTGCAATGAGTATACAAATCCAACGCAAAGAACATAAGAACATAAGAATTAGGAACAGGAGTAGGCCATCTAGCCCCTCGAGCTTGCTCCGCCATTCAACAAGATCATGGCTGATCTAGCCGTGGACTCAGCTCCACTTACCCGCCCGCTCCCCATAACCCTTAATTCCCTTATTGGTAAATATCTATCTATCTGTGACTTGAATACATTCAATGAGCTAGCCTCAACTGCTTCCTTGGGCAGAGAATTCCACAGATTCACAACCCTCTGGGAGAAGGAATTCCTTCTCAACTCGGTTTTAAATTGGCTCCCCCGTATTTTGAGGTTGTGCCCCCTAGTTCTAGTGGAAACAACCTCTTTGCCTCTATCTTGTCTATCCCTTTCATTATTTTAAAAGTTTCTATAAGATCACCCCTCATCCTTCTGAACTCCAATGAGTAAAGACTCAGTCTACTCAATCTATCATCATAAGGTAACCCCCTCATCTCCGGAATCAGCCTCGTGAATCGTCTCTGTACCCCCTCCAAAGCTAGTATATCCTTCTTTAAGTAAGGCGACCAAAACTGCACGCAGTACTCCAGGTGCGGTCTCACCAATACCCTATACAGTTGCAGCAGGACCTCCCTGCTTTTGTACTCCATCTCTCTCGCAATGAAGGCCAACATTCCATTCGCCTTCCTGATTACCTGCTGCACCTGCAAACTAACTTTTTGGGATTCATGCACAAGGACCCCCAGGTCCCTCTGCATCTCAGCATGTTGTAATTTCTCCCCATTCAAATAATATTCCCTTTTACTGTTTTTTTTCCCAAGGTGGATGACCTCACACTTTCCGACATTGTATTCCATCTGCCAAATCTTAAACCAAATCCCTTAACCTATCTAAATCTCTTTGCAGCTTTTCTGTGTCCTCTACACAACCCGCTTTCCCACTAATCTTTGTGTCATCTGCAAATTTTGTTACACTACACCCTGTCCCCTCTTCCAGGTCATCTATGTATATTGTAAACAGTTGTGGTCCCAGCACCGATCCCTGTGGCACACCACTAACCACCGATTTCCAACCCGAAAAGGACCCATTTATCCCGACTCTCTCCTTTCTGTTCGCCAGCCAATTCTCTATCCATACTAATACATTTCCTCTGACTCCGCGTACCTTTATCTTCTGCAGTAACCTTTTGTGTGGCACCTTATCGAATGCCTTTTGAAAATCTAAATACACCACATCCATCGGTATACCTCTATCCACCATGCTTGTTATATCCTCAAAGAATTCCAGTAAATTAGTTAAACATGATTTCCCCTTCATGAATCCATGCTGCATCTGCTTGATTGCACTATTCCTATTTAGATGTCCCGCTATTTCTTCCTTAATGATAATTTCAAGATGCAGCAAACTGTGGGCATCCTGGAGAAGTTCTCTGAGGGTGAGGACTGGGAAGCCTATGTCGAATGGCTAGACCAGTACTTTGTAGCCAACGAGCTGGATGGAGAAGGAAGCGCTGCAAAAAGGAGAGCGGTCCTCCTCACGGTCTGCAGGGCACCGACCTACAGCCTCATGAGGAATCTTCTGGCTCCGGTGAAACCCACAGATAAGTCGTATGAGGAGCTGTGTACACTGGTTCGGGAGCATCTTAACCCGAGGGAGAGCGTGCTGATGGCGAGGTATCGGTTCTACACGTGCCAGAGATCTGAAGGTCAGGAAGTGGCGAGCTACATCGCCGAGCTCAGGCAACTTGCAGGACAATGTGAGTTTGATGGTTACCTGGAGCAGATGCTCAGAGACTTTTTTGTACTGGGCATTGGCCACGAGACCATCCTACGAAAACTTTTGACTGTAGAGACACTGACCCTCAGTAAGGCCATTACGATAGCACAGGGGTTTATGTCCACCAGTGTTAACACCAAACAAATCTCTCAGCACACAAGTGCCAGCAATGTTCATAAAATAACTGGAACTGTGTTTGCAAGCAGAAATGTACAGGGCAGAAACCACGGGTCTGCAACTGTCAACAGGCCTCAGGTGACGCAGATGACTCAGAGTCCGCAACAAAGGCAATTCACACCTTGTTGGCGTTGTGGAGGCTTCCATTCAACCTATTCATGCCGCTTCAAAGGGTATGTTTGTAAGAGCTGTGGAACAATGGGGTACCTCAATGAGCTTGCAGACGAGCTGCAAGCTCTGCAAAACCTGCTAACCACCACGTGGCAGAGAAGATCATGGTGGATCAAAGCAATTTCGAGCCTGAGAGAGAGGAGGCAGATGCTGAAGTACACGAGGTGCACACATTTTCGACGAAATGTCCACCTATAATGCTCAATGTAAAATTGAATGGCTTACCCGTAGCCATGGAACTGGACACTGGCGCTAGCCAATCCATCATGAGTAAAAAGATGTTTGAGAAACTGTGGTGCAACAAGGCACTTAGACCAGCCCTGAGCCCCATCCACACGAAACTGAGAACGTACACCAAAGAGCTTATCACTGTCCTGGGCAGCGTCATGGTCAAGGTCACCTATGAGGGCACGGTGCACGAACTGCCACTCTGGATTATCCCGGGCAATGGCCCCACACTGCTTGGAAGGTGCTGGCTGGGCAAAATCCGCTGGAACTCGGATGACATCCGAGCACTATCACATGTCGATGAGGCCTCACGTACCCAGGTTCTTAACAAATTTCCTTCCCTTTTTGAGCCAGGCATTGGAAACTTTTCCGGGGTGAAGGTGCGGATCCACTTGGTCCAAGAGGCATGACCCATTCACCACAAGGCGCGAGCAGTACCTCACATGATGAGGGAGAGAGTGGAAATCGAGCTGGACAGGTTGCAATGCGAGGGCATCATTTCCCCAGTGGAATTCAGCGAGTGAGCCAACCCAATTGTTCCAGGACTCAAAAGTGATGGCAGGGTCAGGATTTGCGGCGATTATAAACGATTAATCGTTTCTCGCTACAGGACCAATACCCGCTACCTCAGGCAGATGACCTATTTGTGACGCTGGCAGGAGGCAAGACATTCACCAAGCTCAACCTGACTTCGGCCTAGATGATGCAGGAGCTGGAGGAGTCTTCGAATGGCCTCACCTGCATCAACATGCACAAGGGACTGTTCATCTACAACAGATGCTCGTTTGGAATTTGGTCGGCTGCAGCGATTTTCCAGAGAAACATGGAGAGCCTACTCAAGTCGGTACCATGCACGGTGGTTTTTCAGGACGACATATTGGTCATGGGTCGGGACACCGTCGAGCACCTACAAAACCTGGAGGAAGTCCTCCACGACTGAATCGCATAGGGCTGCGGCTGAAGAGGTCGAATTGCGTCTTCATGGCAACAGAAGTGGGGTTTTTGGGGTGAAAGATCGCGGCGGCAGCATTCGGCCCACAGATGCCAAGACAGAGGCTATCAGGAACGCGCCCAGGCCACAGAACGTCACGGAGCTGCGATTGTTCCTGGGACTCCTCAACTATTTTTGTAACTTCCTACCGGGGTTAAGCACCCTCTTAGAGCCCCTACATGTGTTATTGCGTAAAGGTGAGAACTGGGTATGGAAAAAAAATCAAGTAATTGCTTTTGAGAAAGCCAGAAACATTTTATGCTCCAACAAGCTTCTTGTATTGTATAACCCGTATAAAAGTCTTGTGTTAGCATGTGATACGTCGTCGTATGGCGTCGGGTGTGTATTACAACAAGCTAACGTAAAGGGGAAGTTGCAACCTATCACCTATGCCTCCAGGAGCTTGTCTAAGGCCGAGAGGGCCTACAGCATGATTGAGAAAGAGGCATTAGCGTGTGTGTTCGGGGTAAAGAAAATGCATCAGTACCTGTTTTGGCCTCAAATTTGAGCTGGAAACCGATCACAAGTCCCTCATATCCCTGTTCGCTGAAAACAAGGGGATAAATACTCATGCCTCAGCCCGCATACAAAGGTGGGCACTCGCGCTATCAACGTATAACTATACCATCCGCCACAGGCCAGGCACCGAGAACTGTGCGGATGCTCTCAGTCGCCTACCATTGCCCACCACGAGGGTGGAAATGATGCAGCCTGCAAACTTGTTGATGGTGGAACGTTTGAAAATGATAAATCACCTGTCACGGCCTGCCAGATTAGGACTTGGACCAGCCAAGATCCTCTGCTGTCCCTATTAAAAACTGTGTACTGCATGGGAGTTGGACCAGCATCCTCGTTGAAATGCAAGAGCTAATCAAGCCGTTCCAGCGGCAAAAGGACGAGCTGTCCATTCAGGCAGACTGCCTGTTGTGGGGTAACTGCGTAGTGCTACCCAAAAAGGGCAGGGAGACGTTCATCTCGGATCTCCACAGCACACACCCAGGTATAGTAATGATGAAAGTGATCCCACGTGTGGTGGCCCGGTATCGACTCTGACTTAGAGTCCTGTGTACGGCAATGCCGCGTGTGTGCTCAGTTGAGCAACGCGCCCAGAAAGGCACCACTAAGTTTGTGGTCCTGGCCCTCCAGACCATGGTCGAGGATCCATGTCGACTATACGGGCCCGTTTCTCGGTAAAATGTTCTTGGTGGTGGTGGATGCTTTTTCAAAATGGATTGAATGTGAAATAATGTCGGGAAGCACCGCCACCGCCACCAATGAAAGCCTGAACCATGTTTGCCACCCACGGCCTGCCTGACATACTGGTCAGTGACAACGGGCCATGTTTCACCAGTGCCGAATTTAAAGAATTCATGACCCGCAATGGGATCAAACATGTCACCTTGGCCCCGTTTAAACCAGCCTCCAGTGGGCAGGCAGAGCGGGCAGTACAAACAATCAAAAAGAGATTTAAACGAGTCACAGAAGGCTCACTCCAAACTCGCCTGTCCCGAGTACTGCTCAGCTACCACACAAGACCCCACTCACTCACAGGGGTGGCCCCGGCTGAGCTATTCATGAAAAGGACACTTAAAACCAGACTCTCGCTGGTCCACCCAACCTGCATGATCAGGTAGAGAGCAGGTGGCAGCAACAAAATGTAAACGATGGTCGCGTCACTGTGTCACGGGAAATTGATCAGAATGATAGTGTGTATGTGCTAAACCTGGACATGGTCCCAAGTGGATCGTGGGCACGGTGATAGCTAAAGAAGGGAGTAGGGCGTTTGTAGTCAAACTAGACAATGGACAAATTTGCAGAAAGTACCTGGACCAAACGAGGCTGCGGTTCACAGACTGCCCTGAACAACCCACAACAGACACCACCTTTTTCGAGCCCACAACACACCCCCAAAGGGTCAGCGACACCACCCTGGACCAGAAAATTGAACCCATCACGCCCAACAGCCCAGCAAGGCCAGGCTCACCCAGCAGCCCTGCAGGGCCAACAACACGCCAGCCCAGCGAGGGCACAGCCAACACACCAGAACAGGCATTTGTACCGAGGCAGTCCACCAGGGAAAGAAAAGCTCCCGACCACCTCACCTTGTAAATAGTTTTCACTTTGACTTTGCGGGGGGAGTGATGTTGTGTATCTGTAAAGCATGCACTCCTATGTTCCGCCACCAGGGAGTGCATCCCGTGAAGTCCCAAGGGATCCCAGCATCCCTTGGGAGCACTGTATATAAGCCGGCCCCTAAGGCCTGTTTGGAGTGTCTTAATAAAGACTGAGGTCACTGTTACTTTAACCTTCCTGTGTGCAGTCTCATCTGTGTTAGGAACACAATATTTATAAAACATCTTCGGGTTTTCCTGATTTTATTTTCCAACATTCTTTTACGCTCTCTTTTTGCTTTCCTGATATCTTTTTTAGTTGCACCCTGTTTCCTCTAGAGTTTCTGCAGTACTGAGTTCTCGGTATCTATCATAAGCTTCCCTTTTTTTCT
The DNA here is from genome assembly GCF_044704955.1 of Pristiophorus japonicus. NCBI lineage: Eukaryota > Metazoa > Chordata > Chondrichthyes > Pristiophoridae > Pristiophorus > Pristiophorus japonicus. The sequence goes on along the minus strand of NC_091977.1, from coordinate 398,778,796 downwards.
TTATCTTACCCTGTATGTCCCTTGACATCCAGGTGGCTCTAGACTTGTTAGCCCCACCCATTTCTTTTTGAGGGAACATACTTGTTCTTTGTCCTCAGGATCTCCTCCTTAAATGCCTCTGATAGAGAATTCAAACAGGCTGCAAAGCTGAGAAAACACAGACCCTTGCCTACGTGAGAGTTAACACGATGCCTTAAGCATCAATCAACTTAACATTTTAGGACTTTTGGCAGCGAGCCAATTATGGGCTAACAACATATCAATTGAGCCAATAAGGTCAAAGGGGGCGAGGTCACGATTGTAAATTGATCCAGGATAAGTACAGCCATTTTTTGCCATGTGTTTCAGAAGGACAAAGGACCTGGCATAAAGCCAGCAGTTTGTTGCAGCTGCTAGAATAAAGTTATGTTAAACTATCACCGGAGTTCGCATCTCATTGAAAATTAAAAGATCTAACAATTTTGGCGTCACGAACTGGATCGCTGAGGGAAGAAACTGAATTTTGGACATCGGACCTACATACTGAGGTAAGGACTCCTCTTTATAAAAGTCCTCAGTCAATTGTCTGAATTCTCTTCTCCTTCTACGCGATTCCTAAAGCCTCCGGTTTGCGAACCCTCCGGTTGGTAATCGGCTCGAGGTCTCATAGACGTCTAAACTTCGGCGGTGTGTTAGTTAATTCATCACTGACCCACTGATCCGGCTGGAAAGCCTATGACTCGAGACCCCAGTAAAGAAATTAGTACTATGGCAGCAGAAGGTAGGAGCAAAGAATTGCCTACAACTGTTAAAGGCGGGCAGGCTCCACCTGAGGTTTCGATCGACGAAATCCTCGAACAGTTGAAAGAATACATAGAGCAACAATTCGACTTATCTAAAGATTGAACAAAAGTACGGGACCTCCAAAGGACAATGGTCCTTGCACAAGATCAAAAGAGTCTGGGGAAAAACAACCCATATGAAAAATAAAGAATGAACCACAGATCCGACAGCGGAATGAAATTATAACGCATTCCCAACATGATAGTACAAAGGATCAATTGCATGCGGTTTGTGAACAAATGAGACAGAAAAAGCTTGAACTTGATAAGTTGGAAGCGGAAGTTAAAGATCTTAAAGGTGAAATTAAAGAATGGAAAAAATCATTCGGTCAAGAGGCAGTAATATGAAAAGGAAAATGTATCGGTCAATTCCAAGGGCACCCATGTTTGGATAAATTAAACGCGCAAACCCGAAGACACGACCAAGGAATAGATACGGATTCTGAGTCCTCCGATGATATAGGGTCGGAGGATGAAGAATTAGGGAAGCGCTTTGCTGCGTTAAAAAAAAAAACGAGTTGTACTCAAATCAGAAGAGACTGTGGATGAGGACGGAACCAAAAAAACGAAGAAAAGGCTGCATGAAAAATATTTAGTTCATGATCCGGCAGACCCAGAGAAAATTGATAAATGGTCCAAGGAGTTGCCCAATCCAAAGAAAGGGGGAGTGAAAACGTGGGACCAATTGGACCGCTTAAGAAATATATATCAACTTCATCCCTGGGACGGAGTGCAAATTTTGACCATAATGGTGCCAAAAACACAAGGAAGAAAATTGTACGACAAGGTAGAAGAAGCTTTGGGTGGGATGAGCAAGAATTAAACGCAGGGTGGGATGCGATTAAACACTGGCTGCAAGCCTTCAGTCCAGCTAAGACAGACTGGGGAAAAATTTCAGCCTGCCAACAGAAAGGAACAGAGGAGATCCTGGAATATGATGAGCGGTTTAGATGCACGTGGCTAGAACATTCGGGTATGAATGATACGGATAATGAAATGGATGATCAAGCGTTTGGACCCCTGAAAGCAGCTTTCTTGGCAGGTCTAAAGCCAGAACTGTCCAAAATGCTTAAGGTAGTGTTACCGGACTGGGAAAGTAGAGGAACGACCTTTGCAGCGTTGGTGGAGCGATGTAACCAATTAGACAGGGATATGGGAGCTAAAGTCCGAGCTGAGCAGGCTATGGGATGGAAATCCCAGGATTCCGATAAACAGTCATTAGGAAAATTACCCGGAAAATGTCATTATTGTGGGAAAGAAGGTCACTGGGCCAAGACGTGCAAGGCAAAACAGCAAGGTCATGGCTGGGGAAGAGGACGCAGTCAGGGATACAATTCAGCCAACAAACCAGGCTTGTCACAAGATAACGACTTCATAGAAGCATTTAAGCGACTGACAATACAACAACAGAAAGTGTTACTTGGGATAGCAAAAAACGATTAGAGCCAACCCTGCCCCCCCTCCTCGCACTAATACAACAGAGGGGAGATGGGCTATATATAACTGTGAGGGTGGGCGATAGGGATGTGGACTGTCTTTTAGACACAGGGGCGGAATTAACATGCTTACCTCTACAATATGGAGACTTTTTGCCGTTGGATGGTAGGGCACGTATGGAGTTGGGGGCCATAAAATGGAAATTAAAAGGACAACACCGGTACTTATAGGGCTGGTCCACATGAACTAACCACGCCTGTCTGGATAGGCCCAGTAGATAAACCCCTTTTGGGAATGGACGTTCTAATCCAAGTAGATTCATCGTTGCATTTCGAGGATGGTCGGATGACTTGGTCAATTAGAACTTTGAAGAAAGAAGAATTGAAGGAACACCTGATATGGGCTAAAGATAAGAACGATTGTGGCCTACTCCAGATGGAGCCTGCGTCATTTACCGGGACCAAGCCTCCCTGCACTAAACAGTATCCCATCAGTCCAACTGCCATCACGGGAATCTTATCGGTTATTCAGCAATTGGAGAAACAAGGGGTGCTTATTAAAACGCATAGCTCCTCCAATAGCCCCGTGTGGCCGGTACAGAAATCTAATGAGACTTGGCATTTGACTGTTGATTATAGGAAAGCTAACCAGTGTATTGATCAAAAAGCTCCTTTGGTCACAGATCCCTCCACCATTTTTAATGCCCTCAAACCGGAACATAAATATTTCTCGGTTATAGATATGGCCAACGGATTTTGGTCGGTGCCTCTGGCACCGGAGGTTTGACAGTGGTTTGCTTTCATTGTCCAAGGACAATAGTATACTTGGACCCGGTTACCACAGGGTTTCCAGAACAGCCCTACGGTATTCCACATGGCTTTACAAAGCCATTTGCGAGAATTACCTCCCCTGTCATCCACAGTCATCCAATATGTAGACGATATCCTGCTAGCTTCAAACACGGAAGAACAGCATGAACAAGATTTACGAGCTCTGCTGGACCACCTTTTGCTGAAAGGACATAAAGCCAGCGTCGACAAAGCACAAATATCCCAAGAAGAGGTTGTATACCTGGGACAAAAGATTTCACAAGGAAAGGGAGAACTTGCCCAGGATAGAACTACAGCTATTCGGGCTGCTAAAAAAACCCACTACTATTCAGGAACTTAGGTCCTTTTTGGGATTGTGTAACTTTAACAGAAATTGGATTGACTCCTTCACACAGCTTGCTCAGCTATTGAATGATATCTTAAAGGGGAAACGTGCCTCTAAAGAAGCCATCACCCTCACTAAGGAACAGCAAGAGGCCTTCCTGAGTTTGAAAACGGCTTTGTGTTCGGCACCGGCTCTGGGAATCCCCAACAGTGGTAAGCCATTTACCCTGTTTGTCCATGAGAAAGAAGGATACATGACAGCTATACTGACACAAGAACATGGGGATTGACAAAGACCTATTGGCTATTATTCGGCAAAACTGGATGCGGTAGCCCTCGGATGGGGAAGTTGCCTAAGGGCCATGGAAGCTACATGTCGAGCGGTAATGATCACTGCAGGTCTAGTCCTCGACCAAAAGCTGATTGTCAAGTGTCCCCACAGCATACATGCTTTGCTGTCTATGAATAGAATGTCTCAGGTGACGGCAGCTAGATGGACCCGCTGGTCAGCAGTTTTGGAAGCTCCTAATCTCCATATCGCCCGGGCCAGCCCGGTTAATCCCGCAACTATGCTCCCGATGTCAGAATCGAGGGAGCAAGAGGGGGGAGAATGTGAAGTGCATGACTGCATGGAGATTTTAAAAGAAACAGAAGAAGCAGCCTTAGCAGCAGAGGAGCCTCTACATAACCCTGACCTCATCCTGTTTACAGATGTTTCCTCCTTTGTGGACAATGGTACCAGAAAAGCAGGATGGGCAGTTACAACCTTATATGAGATAGTGGCAAAAGGACGTTTACCCTCAGGAACGCCAGCACAACAGGCCGAGTTACGGGTCCTGTCAGAAGCATGTCGAATAGCAGAAGGACAGACAGCTAATGTCTACACAGATTCGCGTTATGCTTTTGGAGTCGCTCACGACTTTGGTCTGTTATGGCGGAAAAGAGGATTCCTCACTGCTGCTGGTACACCTATCCGAAATGGAAAAGAAGTCCGAGACTTACTAGAGGCCATACAATTACCTCAGGAAGTGTCGATCCTGAAGTGTAAGGCCCATGCCAAGGAAAATACCACGGATGCACAGGGAAATGCCCTAGCCGACCAGGCAGCTAAAGATGCCATTTCACAGGGTGCTCCCTCAGAAGAACCAACACAGATGTGCAGATTGAAAGCACTCAGGACTCTGACACGAGACCTTCAAACAATGCAAGGCGAGTGCTCCCGAGAGGAAAAATGGACATGGATTGAGGCAGGAATTAAGCTATGCGAAGATGGTGTCTGGAGACAAAGAGTTACCAACAAGCCAGTCGCGCCACAAGCGCTTATGCCTTTTTTAGCCCAACAGATCCACTCGTGGGGACACTTGGCCTCACAACAGATGACGGCACGGTTCCAGAAAAGCTGGTGGGGTCGGGGATTTAAAAAACACAGCCAACTGGTAGCAGACCGTTGTGTGGTCTGCCAGAAAAATAATTCTGAACCCATCACGGTAATGCCCCAATTGAGGCCCCCTGCCCCTGTCGGACCATTCCAGCATCTGCAGGTTGATGGTATATCCTTGACATGGAGGGAGAGATATATAAACATTCTTGTCATGGTCACAGATTCTCTAGATGGGTAGAAGCTGACTCAACTAAAAGAGCCACAGCCAATCACACTGCAAAGGTCTTGTGTAAGGATTACATTCCCCGATGGGGAGTCCCGAGTAGCATTGACTCAGGTGCTGTCTGCCAAGAAGTCTGTAGGTTACTGAACATTTCATGGGATTTACACTGTCCTTATCACCCACAATCATCAGGACAAGTAGAGCGAATGAATCGAACTCTGAAACAACGGCTTGCCAAATATCACCAAGAAGAAACACCATGGCCCCAGGCACTACCAATAGTGCTATGTAGCATTAGGGCAACCCTGAACAGAACTACAGGTCTAAGCCCATTTGAAATTATAACAGGAAGACCCATGTCGCTGCCAGGAACTATCGATTCACGGAAAGCTGATGGTCACTTAATGAGTGACACTCTGTTATCATACTGTCAGAACCGAACCAATGCTATTAGTTCTGTTTCCCGACAGGTATCGGCAGTTTGGGGTAATCCACCCGAAGGAGGACACGACATCATCCCGGGAATCTGGATGTAAGTGAAAAAGTTGCATAAAGAATCTTTGGGTGCCAAGTGGGAGGGACCTTACCAAGTGTTATTGACCATCCAGGCAGCTGTTAAAGTCCAAGGAAAGAAAGCCTGGATCCATGCCTCACACGTTAAACAAGCACTCGTAACTGAAGCTGAAATCTGATAAGGACAATTACTTTTTGCCAAAATGTATAAATTTACTGTACTGCTGACTATAGGTATTCTAGGCATTTGCCTACTTCTTACTAGCTGACCCTCTGCACCAAAGGGAAATAGTAGAGTACCCAGGGAATTACATGTAAATACATTTTTATATATGTCATACATTTATGCCAAACAAAGTAACATTTCTAGTTGTTGGGTGTGTGCGCATATTCCTATTCACTCAAAAGGGAGGGATTCCCTTGAGGCCAGTTCCCTTGAATATCTCGGAAATAGCTGAGTGGATAATTAATCAAAACAAAACAGGCAATGTGTTTCAGGATATGGAAAACTGGGCACGTAAATGGAAGTCAGCAGGTTACAATCTGACTACCTTTGAAGGGGGGTACCAACCGTGCTACAATAATTCCAAACGGCCCCCATTTTTTGTAATCACTAATACAACAGGGGTAGGAAGACCCGGGGGAATCAGTCTGTCTGATTAGAAACATCAAAGGAGGCCAAAATATGGGATATAGTAACTGCTCCTGGAATTATAATATAATCAAGCCACAGAACCGTCCAAACTGGGGTGATGTGGGTGTCCTTAACGTAATGGGGATTCTGAATAAAACAGATGGAAAAGCCTGGACAGGCCCCGGAGTGTTGCTGACAAAGAAACAGCGAACATTCATTGCCTATAATGGCATCTATTGGGTGTGTGGCCACAAGGCCTACCCTTGGCTGCCCCAGAATTGGACGGGATCCTGCTATTTAGCCTACATTGTGCCATATATGTATCATATAAAGTCACTGTCGGAACATCTACACCGTCCTAAGAGAGCTATCACAGAAACAGAGAGGTTCTTTGCCATTCTGATCCCCGGGTATGGGACCGCCAAACTGGCAAGGGAATCCATTAACATGGCATCCGTTGGGAACGGGTAGCCAATGATACTTCAGAGGCCCTAGCTAAAATCAATGCAGAAATGGTAGCAATCCGCACAGTAGCCCTACAGAATAGACTGGCCCTTGACTACATCCTGGCTGAAGAGAGGTACTTGCGCCCTACTCAGAACTGAGTGTTGCACATATATCCCAGATAGCTCCAAAGAAATTACCCACTTAACGGAGCATATCCAAAAGGAGGTAGAAAAACTTAAGCAACCCCCATCATTCACTTTGTGGAGCGGAGCCACCGGATGGCTAGGTTCAATAGGAACTTCATTGGTGGAAGGTTTAATTCTATTCGTTGTAATTATTTTACTTTTATATTGTTTGTTTATGTTGATTAAATGTTGGTGCAGGTCCCAGCAGACCATCTGTACGTGGCACAGGGGTATGTTATGCGTAAGGGAAAGTTGTTTACTGGTTGAATTAAGATATTGATTTGGATTAAATTGGAATGAGGTTAATTAACCTACTAAAACCAGACTTCCATTGTGGCCATGATGGAATTCAGGTTGTTGTAAATTTGTGTGGAAGCTACTAGTCCGAACATGTGGCGGAACACATCAACAAATTTTAGAAGGAAACTCTATTAACATGTATGAAATTATTTTGTAGAATGTTTAACCAGTGATACCTGATGTTTTATGATTCAGTTTGTGAAAGAATCAAAGGGGGGATTGATAGAGAATTCAAACAGGCTGCAAAGTTGAGAAAACACAGACCCTTGCCTACGTGAGAGTTAGCACAATGCCTTAAGCATCAATCAACTTAACATTTCAGGACTTTTGGCACCGAGCCAATTATGGGCTAACAACATATCAATTGAGCCAATAAGGTCAAAGGGGGCGAGGTCACGATTGTAAATTGATCCAGGATAAGTACAGCCATTTTTTGCCATGTGTTTCAGAAGGACAAAGGACCTGGCATAAAGCCAGCAGTTTGTTGCAGCTGCCAGAATAAAGTTATGTTAAACTATCACTGGAGTTCGCATCTCATTGAAAATTAAGAGATCTAACAGCCTCCCACAGCTCTGACACTGATTTACCATCAAGTAGCTGTTTCCAATCCACTTTGGCCAAATCCCAACTCAGCTCCGCAAAATTGGCTTTACCCCAATTGAGAACTTTTTTTCCTGGTCCACCGTTGTCCTTTTCCAATAACTACCCTAAATCTTACTGAATTATGATCACTAGCACCAAAATGCTCTCCCACTGAAACCCCTTCTACCTGCCACTCTTCATTCCCCAAAACTGCCCCCTCCCTTGTTGGGCTTGTTTCACACTGACTAAAGAAATTCTCCTGAATGCATTTTAGGAATTCCGCACCCTCTATACCATTCACACTACCTTTTTCCAAGTTAACATTAGGGTAGTTGAAATCCCCCACTATTACAGCGCTATACTTTTTTGCACTTCGCAGCAATTTGCCCACATATTTGTTCTTCTATCTCCCTCTGACTGCTTGGGAGTCTATAGTACACTCCCAGTACTCCAAGACCCTGAGATCCTACCCCAGTACTGCCGGATTCTGGGCTTCCTTCTCAGTGTTCCCAGATCCAAGGACTGCCCAGAATGCTGCTAACTTAGGTGTCAGCCTGGGCTCAATGGCAACACTCTCACCTAAGTCAGAAAGTCATGGGCTCAAGCTCTATTCCAGGGACTTGAACTCATAATTTAGGCTAACACAAGTGCAGTACTAAGGGAGTGCTACACTGTCAGAAGTGCTGTCCTTCAGATAACCACCTCCCTTTGAGATTCAATGGCATTACCATAATCGAATTCTCCACCATCAAGATTCTGGGGGTCACCATTGATTAGAAACTTAACTGCACCAGATAAATACTGTGGCTACAAGAGCAGGTCAGGCTGGGTATTCTGCGGTGAGTGACTCACCACCTGATTCCTCAAAGCCTACATCTACAAGGCACAAGTCAGGAGTGTGATGCAACACTTTCCATTTGCCTTGAGTGCAGCTCCAACAACACTCAAGAAGCTCAATACCATCCAGGACAAAGCAGCCCGCTTGATTGGCACCCCATCCACCACCTTTATACATTCACCCCCTCCACCAACAGTGCACCATGGATGCGGTGTGTACCATCAATAAGATGCACTGCAGCAACTCGCCAAGGCTTCTTCGACAGCACCTCCCAAACCTACCATGACCTCTACCTCCTAGAAGGACATGGGCAGCAGGCGCATGGGAACATCACCATCTCCAAGTTCCCCTCCAAGTCATACACCATCCTAACTTAGAAATATATCGCCGTTCCTTCATCATTACTAAAATCCTGGAACTCCCTACCTACCAGGATTGTGGAAGTACCTTCAGCACATGGACTGCAGCGGTCACCGCCACCTTCTCAAGGGAAATTAGGGATGGGCAATCATCGTCATAGGCAGTCACTCGGAATCGAGTAAAACTTGCTTCCACTCTTAAAATGAGTCCTTAGGTGGCTGAACAGTCCAATACGAGAGCCACAGTCCCTGTCACAGGTGGGACAGATAGTCGTTGAGGGTAAGGGAGGGTGGGACAGATTTGTCGCACACTTTTTCTGCTGCCTGCGCTTGATTTCTGCATGCTCTCGGCGATGAGACTCGAGGTGCTCAGCGCTCTCCCGGATGTACTTCCTCCACTTAGGGCGGTTTTTGGCCAGGGACTCCCAGGGTGTCGGTGAGCATGTAGCATTTTATCAGGGAGGCTTTGAGGGTGTCCTTGTAACGTTTCCTCTGCCCACCTTTGGCTCATTTGCCGTGAAAGAGTTCCGAGTAGAGCGCTTGCTTTGGGAATCTCATATCTGGCATGCAGACAATGTGGCCTGTCCAGCGGAGCTGATCAAGTGTGGTCAGTGCTTCAATGCTGGGGAGGTTGGCCTGGTCGAGGACGCTAACGTTGGTACGTCTGTCCTCCCAGGGGATTTGTAGGATCTTGCGGAAACATCGTTGGTGGTATTTCTCCAGCGACTTGGTGTCTACTGTACTGTACACAACAACAATAAATGCTGGCCTTGACAGCGACACCCACACCCCATGAATGAATAATTTAAAAAAATTAGAAGCAAGCAAAAAGCTACAGAAAAAATGATAAAAGTGCTGAAAACAAATGTTTTAACGTGTGACAAAGAGCTGCAATACCCAGGTTTGAGAAGTAGTCATGACAAAATTATAATAGTGTGTGAATTGGACAGTGTGTCATACAGAAAGCATTTCTTCTTTTTTGGCAGTCTCTCAGAGTTGAGGATGACTTGCTTCCACACTAATATGAGTTCTCAGGTGACTACTGAGTCCAATGAAGGACATACAATCTCTGTAACAGGTGGGGCAGACGGGGTGCTTGGGTTGCGTGCGCTCCTTCCGCTGTTTGCGCTTGGCTTCCGTGTGCTCCGGGCGAAGAGACTTGAGATGTTTGGCGCCTTCCCGGATGCTTCTCCTCCACTTTGAGCAGTCTTGGGTCAGGGATTCCCAGGTGACGGTGGGGTTGTTGCACTTTTTCAAGGAAGCTCTGAGGCCTTGAAGCGTTTCCTGTGCCCACTTGGGACTTGCTTGCCGTGTCAGAGCTCTGAGTAGAGCGCTTGTTTTGGTATTGTTTTGGATACCGCTAGTATCAGGCATGCAGACAGTCATGTATCCTACATGGCTACTGTTGGTACTATCTTAAGGTGTGTCACCAGAGGGCACAGCAGTGGGAGATTCGTAGGTTATTTGTACAGGTGTGCCTGTCCTAGTATAAAAGGCAGGCCACCAGGTGTGATCCTCACTCTGGAGTTAACTAATAAAGGACTAAGGTCACTACAGTTCAAGTACAACACATTGCCTCGTGGAGTCATTGTGAGAGCATCTAAGGACAGAACAACTGGCGACGAGATTACGAACTTTCACGCGGAAATGGCTACCCTTGGTACGTTGCAGCAGTTCACCGATGGTGATGATTGGGCCGCCTTTGTGGCGAGGTTAGAACACATTTTTACAAGAAATGACCTGGCAGGAGACGACCCGGCCACACTGGCTGATAAGCGCAGAGCTATCCTGCTAACCAGTTGTGGGCCCAACGTCTATGGCCTCGTCAGGGACTTGCTGGCACCAGCAAAGACAACAACAAAGTTGTACAAGGAGCTCATAACCCTGATCCAAGAGCAACTCAAGCCCAAGAAGAGCATTCTCAGAGTCAGACACCGGCTCTATACCCACCGACGGCCCAAAGGCCAGGAAGTCGCTAAGTACGCCGCAGACCTCAGGAGGCTGGCGGCGCCATGCGAGTTCGGCACCCACCTCAACGAAGCGCTGCGGGACATTTTTGTCATTGGAATCGGCCATGAGGGCCTTCTTCACAAGCTACTGTCGGCGGATACCACAGTCACACTGCAGAAGGCCATTTCTGTGAGCCAGGCATTCATGACCTCGACCTGCGGCTCTAGGCAGATGTCTCACCCTCAGGACTCAAACCCGGCAGGTACTGTGCACAGAATGGCACCGTTCAGGAGCTGGACTGTAGAGCGCGAATACTCTCAGGGAAGAGAGACCCTTAACTCCGAGTCCGCCGAGGGGGGCGAATCGAGTAGCACCATGCTGGCATTGCAGAGGGAATCACAGTGCTCACCAGTGCCGTCTTAAAAACTATGTTTGCAAAGGCTGCAGCACAAAGGGCCACCTCCAGCGAATGTGTAAGAGAAATAGGACTCACTGTGTCGATGAGGAGTCCGCAGATGGCCATGAATCCAGTGTGGATTATGAATTGTTAGACAGAGAGGCAGCCCAGTTCCACGGGGAGGTACATAGCATGTTTACCTGCACCATCGAGTGTTCCCCGCTGAAGATGGAAGTCGAGATAGAGGGAAGTCCAGTCTTCATAGAAGTGGACGGGGGAGCGAGCCAGTCAGTGATGAATCAAGAAGCCTTTGAGAGGCTATGGGACAATCCGGCTGAACGACCCGAGTTGGCCCCAGTTCAGGCAAAGCTGCGCACCTACACCAATTAATTCATCCCAGTTGTTGGTAATGTGAATGTAAAGGTACTCCATGATGGCGCGGTGCACAAGTTACCTCTGTGGATTGTTGCAGGTGATGGACCAACGCTGCTCGGCAGAAGGTGGATGGACAAGATCCATTGGAAGTGGGAAGACGTCACCCCTCCAGCGATCGAATCCCTCTGCGCTCAATGGCAAAGCAAGCCCTCACCTGAGGGTGGACCCGGCCCCGGAGAGCTGACCAGCACGGTACCCGAGACACAGACCGCTCAGCACAACTGCGTGGAGATGATCCAGCAAAGACAACCTGAACGCACCTTCCAGGCTCCAGTGGCAGGACTCAGGAGGGAGAAAATCGGATCCAGAAGTGACTTCCCAACTGCAGAGGCAGAACCCAGGGAGAAGAGGATCACCGCAGTCGACATCATGGATGAAGAAAAGATGGCGCCCGAACCACTAGGTGATGCGCTGAAGACAAAGATGGCCGCGGCCAGACCACGAGGTGCAGCGCTGATGGAGCAACACGTGACACCAAACGGAGAAGCTGATTGGGATAAAGCAAGCAAGGCTCTCTTAAAGGAAGCCTGCAACCCACTACAATTAAAGGGACAGTTCCACACATTTAAGCAATATAACAGTAATTGTAAGTTATTGACTAAGGGTGTAACGGATTATGTAAAGCGTGTAACTGACCATGTAAAATGTGTAACTGATAATTGGAATTGTATACATGCAACCAGCGAGGCAAAGTCGCGCGATCGTAATCGGACCTCCAGAGTGTCCATCATAAGTAAGGAAAAGCTGTGTGATGCAGGATTCCCACTGCACGCAGCCAATGCAGTGGGAAGACACCCATCAGGTGCACACAGGTCCAGCGAGCTACCCAATGCTGTAGCCTGCGTCCCGGGGACCAGAGTCATGCACCACGAAGTGTGGCCACAAGCAGCCAACACACACGAGCTGCAGAGCAAGCGACCTCAGCAGGGCAACGGCAACAGTAGTGATATCATGCCCTGGGTCGGCTCCATCTCTCAGGCAACCGATGGCACCAACGGCCACGCGCCTGAAGGAGCAGACTGCACCAAGGCCATACCCCTAGATGTAGGGTCACCCACCACTGTTCCCCCAGAGGAAACAAGCACCAGCCAGGATTTCAAACCAAGCGACGCTCAGGCCAGCGAGTCAGCAGTTCCCTGTGCACTGCTAGACGACAGCTCCTCAGGGAGCAGCTGGGACCCAGGGCATAAAGAAAGGACGGGGGGGTTACAGACATCTGTGAACCTGCCTGACGCTAGGGACCACGGCAACAGCCCCGAGAGCAGGCTACGCGAGCCAACCGGCTTCCCACTGCCAGCACCGGGCACTGAGCCGCCACCAGACTGCAGGACACCACCCAGCAGCTCCGGAACTAGCTTGTCCTCACGCACCGGTCACCGCATCGACAAGACATCTAACGCTCTTGTCGCACCATGGAACCACACAAAAAAACCCGCAAAACCCACTTATCTGAACTTGAATGTATCATGAAAGTCAGGAGCCCCTGCCACACCAATGGGGGGGGAGGGGGTGGGGGGCGGTGGGGGGAAGAATGGAGTGGTCAGGAACACACACACACACAAACAGTAACCACCAGCATACTACGGCATCAACTACCCACCCAAGGTTGAGCTGGCCTGCCAGAAGTCTACCAGACAAAACCCATATAGAGCTAAGTCCAGAGCACAGTTAATGCAAAGGCGATTTGCACTGAGGGTTCAGGGGGGAGTGATGTCATGTATCCTACATGGCTACTGTTGGTACTATCTTAAGGTATGCCACCAGAGGGCACAGCAGTGGGAGATTTGTCGGTTACCTGCACAGGAGTGCCTGACCTAGTATAAAAGGCAGGCCACTAGGTGTAATCCTAACTCTGGAGTTAACTAATAAAGGACTAAAGTCACTACAGTTGAAGTACAACACACTGCCTCGTAGCTAAGTTCAGACATACAAAATTGACCGACCTAAAAGCGATAGGGGGACTATGAGCTCCCCCCTAATCACTAATCAAGGTTTTTTTTTGAGGACCAGAAGGTGATGATGATAGTTTTGAAAAGGGATGGGGTCAACACATAAAGATATAGAACCATTTACAATGTCAGCTGGCATGGGCCAAGAAGGTATGTTGGGTCGTCATCAGTTTAGTAGGAATGGAGTCAAGAGAGCAATCGGTGGGTCTCATGGACGAGAGGTGCTCTTTACTAAGTGGCTCATAATTCATTAAGGACAGAAACATAAATCAGTCATTCTAAAGCATTTAAGAAATAAGGTTACCAATGTCTTGAAGTCTATTTTATTTATAATATACATAGTCTTGATTCTTGTTTATAATTTGTAATTATTTTTCCCGCTGAAATTCAAAGTGAATTAACAGTAAACTACGCATTGGAGTCTATGGGCTAGAAATTTGCTGACTTTGAGACCGGTCCCGCTGTACTGCAGCACTTTGCAATCTTTCTCCATTTAAATAATAACTTGCTCTTTGATTTTTTCTGCTGAAGTGCATGACCTCACACTTTCCAACATTATACTCCATCTGCCAAATTTTTGCCGACTCACTTAGCCTGTCTATGTCCTTTTGCGGATTTTGTGTGTCCTCCTCGCACATTGCTTTTCCTTCCATCTTTGTATCGTCAGCAAACTTGGCTACGTTACACTCGGTCCCTTCCTCCAAGTCGTTAATATAGATTGTAAATAGTTGAGGTCCCAGCACTGATTCCTGTGGCACCCCACTGGTTACTAATTGCCAACCCGAGAATGAACCATTTATCCCTACTCTCTGTTTTCTGTTTATTAGCCAATCCTCTAACCACGCTAATATATTATCCCCAACCCCGTGAACTTTTATCTTGTGCAGTAACCTTTTATATGGCACTTTGTCAAATGCCTTCTGGAAGTTCAAATATACCACATCCACTGGTTTCCCTTTATCCATCCTGTTCATTACATCCTCAAAGAATTCTAACAAATTTGTCACAACACAACACAGACGATGTGGCCTGTCCATTGGAGCTGATCGAGTGTGGTCAATGCTTCGATGCTGGGGATGTTGACCTGAGCGGGAACACTGACGTTGGTGTGCCTATCCTGCCAATGGATTTGCAGGATTTTGCAGAGGCAGCGTTGGTGGTACTTCTCCAGTGCTTTGAGGTGCCTGCTATACATAGTCCATGTCTCTGAAGCATATAGGAAGGCGGGTACCACTACTGCTCTGTAGACCATGAGCTTAGTGCCGGATTTGAGGTCCGGGTCTTCAAATACTCTCTTCCTCAGACGACCGAAGGCTGCACTGGCACACTGAAGGCGGTGTTGGACTTCGTCATCAACATCTGCCCTTGTTGACAGTAGGCTCCCGAGGTATGGAAAATGGTCCACGTTGTCCAAGGCCTCATCATGGATCTTGATAATCGGGGGGCAGTATTGTGTGGCGGGGGCAGGTTGGTAGAGAACCTTTGTCCTACGGATGTTTAGTGTAAGGCCCATACTCTCGTACGCTTCAGTGAAGGTGTTGACAATGGTTTGGAGTTAGACCTCCGAGTGTGCGCAGACGCAAGTGTCGACTGCATACTGTAATTCAATGACAGAGGATGGGACGACCTTGGATCTGGACTGGAGGCGAAGGAGGTTGAACAATTTCCTGTTGTTCTGTAGATTAGCTCCACTCCAGCGGGGAGCTTATTGAGGGTGAAATGGAGCATTGCAGCAAGGAAGATCGAGAAGAGCGTTGGTGCGATGACACAGCCTTGTTTGACCCCGGTCCGCATGTGACTGGGTCTGTGGTGAATCCATTGGTCAGGATCATAGTTTGCATATCATCGTGAAGCAGCCGGAGGATGGTGACAAATTTTTGAGGGCAGCTGAATTTGAGGAGGACACTCCATAATCCCTCACGGCTTGCAGTGTCGAAGGCCTTTGTGAGGTCGAAAAAGGCCATGTACAGAGGTTGGTGCTGTTCCCTGCATTTTGCCTGAATTTGATGCACAGTGAAGATCATGAAGAGGGTACGGTTAGAATTGGTTTTCCTTACCCCTCTCTGACGATCACACCTCCCCAGGTGTGTCCTTTCCAACTCTGGCGTTAAAGTCGCCAAGGAGGATCAGCTTGTCGCCCGTTGGAACTCGGGACAGGGATTATTCAAGGCTGGAGTAGAATTCCGCATTGGTCTTGACAGTAGCTTCCTGTGTTAGGGCATACGCACTGATGATCGTAGCACACTGGTTCTGGGCTAGAGTGAGCCGAAGGGTCATGAGGCATTCGTTTATCCCACAAGGGGAGTCTCTGAGATGTCCAACTAGCTAATTTTTTATGGCGAAGCCTACTCCATGGAGGCGGCATTCTTCTTCTGGTTTAACTTTCCAGAAGAGGGTGTAACCACCACCTTGTTCCTTGAGCTGGCTTTCCCCTACCCACTGAGTCTCACTTAGGGCAGCGATGTCTATGTTAAAATGTCTGAGTTCCCGGGCAACGATAGCAGTATGTTGTTCCAGTCTGACGCTGTTGGGGTTGTCCATGAGGGTTCTGACCTTCCAGGTCCGGAATTCATTTTAAAGGGAGGAAGATGCTTGTGTGTGAATTCATTTAACGTGGGGTGGCCATTGCACATCAGTTACCACACGGGCTTGGCAGAGCAAGGTCTTGGTCCAATGGCAAGGGGATCCAAGACGACTGGAGACCAGGCTTCACTCCATGACCCTAGTACACATACACACACACACACACACATTCCTACTGTCCTCTCTCCCTAGGTTTCATAGGCCTCCCGACCTCGCTGTTGGCCAGTGCTGCACCTTCCCTGGACCCCGACCCGCTGCTGGTCCACGCTGCATCACTCCTGGTCCTTGATCTCGTTGCTGGGCTCGACCTCGCTCCTGGACCCCGACCTCGTTGCTGGGCTCGACCTCACTGCTGGGTCCCAACCTCGCTGCACCTGTCCCAGGTCCCGCTCCTTCCGACCTTGCTGCTGGGTCCCGACCTCACTGCTGGGTCCCGACCTCGCTGCACCTGTCCCAGGCCCCGTTCCTTACGACCTTGCTGCTGGGTTCCAACCTCGCTGCACCTGTCCCAGGCCCCGCTCCTTACGACCTCACTCCTGGGCCCCAACCTCGTTCCTGGGCCCCAACCTCGCTCCTCCGGACCTCGCTGCTCCTCCCAACCTCACTGCTCTTCCTGACCATTTAATGTACTATTGTTCTCTATTTTTTTTGTTTTTATGCCAAACTGGAAAGGGGGAATACAAAAGCAAAATACTGTGGATGCTGGAATCTGGAATAAAAACAGAAAATGCTGGAAATCTCAGCAGGTCAGGCAGCATCTGTGAAGAGGAAGCAGAGTTAACATTTCGGGTCGATGACCCTTTGTCTTATAGAAAGGGGGGAATTATTGCCAAATTTGCAGATTGGCCAAAATGCAGAAATCCATTTTCTTCCAGTAAAAGACATTCCTGGAACCAGAATTTTAATATTGGCAACTATGTTGGTGATTAAATTCTGTAGCTTATGTCATATATTCTGTGGAAGAGCGCAGGAGGCCATCTGCCTACTCATCTCAATCAGTTTATACAATACTAGATGCCTTCCTATCAAGGTGTAGTGAGTAATGTCAAACTTGTACGACCGTTAACCAATCCATTGGCCTTCTGGCCTAGTATCCTGGGCAGTGAAGCTCAGATACCAACCTTTCTGATAGTTCAGGTAAACATAAAAGAGACCAAAATACAAAAGCAAAATACTGTGATAGGATGTAATAGTTTTCAAGCAAGTAAAGAGGCAGGGAATTGAAATTGTTGAACAGATCATAACCTCTGCCCTCATTTTTTTGGACGGTAGCTGTTGCTCATGATTTTGATATTCCCATTTACACCTCCTCTAGGCCCATCTTTTATTTCTTTACTTGTCCCATTACCATCTCCTTTCACCTTGCATCAACATCTCTTGTCATTTAATCTCTCCTGCCTTTCAACTATCACAGACCTTCCCTTTTGTTCTTTCCTCCCTGCCTCTGTACTTGCTTGAAACCTCATACATCTCTAACCTTTTCCAGCTCTGACAAAAGGTCACCTCTGTTTCTTTCTCCACAGATGCTCTCTGTCCTGCGGATTATTTCCAGCATTTTCTGTTTTTACTATAAAAGAGAATGTCAAGAGAATAGGTAATTTTCCTAGTGTCCTGGTCAACTTGAGAACAGCCACTGCTCTCCGACAACCCAGTTACCCTTCAGTACTTCCATGGCCACACCTCAAGCCCCTGTTGCACAATTATAGAATCTTATGACACAGAAGGCTTATCGTGCCTGTGCCAGCTCTTTGAAAGAAGTATCCAATTAGTGCTACAACCCCGCTCTTTCCCCATAGCCCTGCAAATTTTTCCTTATCAAGTATATATCCAATTCCCTTTTGAAAGTTACTATTGTATCTTCTTCCACTATCCTTTCAAGCAGTGCATTCCAGATCATAACAACTCACTACAACAGTGCATTCCAGATCATAACAACTCATAAAAAAAAAAATTCCCCTCATCTCCCCTCTGTTTTTTTCCTTTTATTTATATGCATTTCAAAAGACCACGTTAGCGGATGAGGTTAATGTGGTAGATATTTCTGAACTTTTAGAAAGCTTTTGATTAAGATACCTCACACGAGGCATAGAATCATAGAAAATTACGACACAGAAGGAGGCCGTTCGGCCCATCATGTCCGTGCCGGTCGAAAATGAGCTACCCAAACTAATCCCACCTTCCAGCACTAGGTCTGTAGCCCTGTAGGTTATCACCCTTTAGGTGCATCATCCAAGTACTTTTTCAATGTGATGAGGATTTCTGCCTCTACCACCCTTTCAGGCAGTGAGTTCCAGACCCCCAATACCTTCTGGGTGAAACATTTTTTCCTCATCTCCCCTCTAATCCTTCTATCAACTACTTTAAATCTATGCCCCCTGGTTACTGACCCCATTGCTAAGGGAAACAGGTCCTTCCTGTCCACTCTATCTAGACCCCGCATAATTTTATATACCTCAATTAAATCTCCACTCAGCCTCCTCTGTTCCAAAGAAAACAACTCCAGCCTATCCAATCTTTCCTCATAGCTAAAATTTTCCAGACCTCGCAACATCTTCATAAATCTCCTTTGCATCCTCTCTAGTGCAATCACATCTTTCCTGTAATGTGGAGACCAGAACTATATGTAGTGCTCAAGCTGTGGCCTAGCTAGTGTTGTATACATAACTTCCCTGCTCTTATATTCTATGCCTCAGCTAATAAAGGAAAGCATCTATATGCCTTTTTAACTACCTTATCCACCTGTCCTGCTACCTTTAAGGATCTGTGGACATACACTCCAAAGTCCCTTTGTTCCTCCACACATCTCAGTATCCTCCCAGTTATTATGTATTCCCTTGCCTTGTTACCCCTCCCCAAATGCATTATCTCACACTTTTCCGGATTGAATTGCATTTCCACTTTTCTGCCCAACATTTCATCGATATCTTCCTGCAGTCTAAAGCTTTCCTCCTCACTATCAACTACACAGCCAATTTTTGTATTATCTGCAAATTTTGTTATCATGCCCCTTACATTTAATTCTAAATCATTAATATATACTACAAAAAGCAAGGGACTGAATACTGAGCCCTGTGGAACCCCACTGGAAATAGCCTTCCAGTCGCAAAAACAGCCGTCAACCATTACCCTTTGCTTTCTGCCACTGAGCCAATGTTGGATCCAATTTACCACTCTCCCTCAGATCCCATGGGCTTTTACTTTTTTGATCAGCCTGCCACGTGGGACCTTGTCAAAAGCCTTGCTAAAATCCATGTAGACTACATCAAACGCATTACCCTCGTTACCTCCTCAAAAAATTCAATCAAGTTAGTCAGACACAACCTTCCCGTAAGAAAACCATGCTGACTGTCCTTGATTAATCTGTGTCTTTCTAAATAAAGGTTTATACTGTCCCTCAGAATTGATTCCAATAAATTGCCCACCATTGAGGTTAAACTAACTAGCCTGTAATTAATCAATTTATCCTTCCCTCCCTTTTTAAACAATGGTACAACATTAGCAGTTCTCAAATCCTCTGGCACCACTCCTATAGACAGGGAGGATTGGAAAATGATGGTCAGAGCCTCTGCAATTTCCTCCCTTGCTTCTTTTAATAGCCTCGGATATATTTCATCTGGTCCTGGCGATTTAGCTACTTTCAAAGATGCTAAACCCCTTAATACTTCCTCTCTTACTATGTTTATCCCATCCAATATTTCACTCTTTTCCTCCTTAACTTCAACGTTGGCATCACCTGCCTCTTTTGTGAAGACAGCTGCAAAGTTTTTTATTAAGTACCTTACCCACATCCTCCGCCTCTACACATAACCATTTTGGTCCTTAATAGGCCCTACTCTTTCCGAAGTTATCCTCTTACTCTTTATGTAATTATAAAACATCTTTGAGTTTTCTTAGATACTACTTGCCAGTATTTTTTCATGCCCTTTCTTTGCTTTCCTAATTTCCTTCTGAATTTCACCCCTACATTTTCTATACTCTTCCAGGCTTTCTGCAGTATTGAGCTCTCGATATCGGATATAAGCTTCCCTTTTTGCTTTATCTTATCTTGTCATCCAAGGGGCTCTAAATTTGGCAGTTCTACCCTTTTTCTTTGTGGGAACATGTTTACCCTGAACTCCACGTATCTCCGTCATAAATGCCTCCCACTGCTCTGATGCTGATTTAGCTTCAAGTAGTTGTTTCCAGTCCACTTTTTGCTAAATGACTTCTCAACCTTGTAAAATTGGCCTTCTCCCAATTTAGAACCTTTACTCCTGTTTCATCTTTGTCGTCATCCATAATTATGCTCAAACTAACTGAATTATGATCACTACCACAAAAATGCTCTCCCACTGACACTCTTTCCACTTGCCCAGCTTCATTCCCTAAAACTAAATCCAGAACTGACTTCCCTCTTCTTGGGTTTGCTACGTATTGGCTAAAAAAAAGTTCTACGGAATGCAATTTAGGAATTCTGTGCCTTCTATACCTTTTACACTGATAATATCCCAGTTAATATTAGGGTAATTGAAAACCCGCGCTACTACTGCCCTATTGTTTTTGCACTTGTCAAAAACCTCGACAGGATTGAATCGTGTGAAATTAGTGGTAATCTGCTGTGGTAGATTGAGAATTTGCTGAATGCCCATGGACAGAAAGTTGTTGTCAATGGATTTGGATCTGCTTGTTATTGGGAAATTATTTGCGTATTTGCGAACACTACCAAGATATGGTAGGATTGTAGAGGATGCTTAACTATTGCAAACACATATTGATGTATTGGAAGAATGGGCCCATGTTTGGCAAATTATGTTTAACGTAGAAAAGTGTTGTGCTTTAAACTTGGGCGGATGAAATGCTGAATATACTTACACCCGATCAGGAGCAGAATTAAAACCAGTCGTGAAAGAAAAGAGATCTGGGTATTTTAGTGCATCATCATCATTTGCTACAGGTTCACGACCAATGCTGTGAAGACATAGCTTAAAGCAACCAGACTTCTCGGTTGTATTCACATGTCGATTCACTATAAAACAAAGCATACCATTTTGTCCTTGTTGTAGAATTTGGTTAGGTCTCAGTTAGAATACTGTGAGTGAGAAATTCCAGATTCGTGAAAAAAAGGTGGCCGCTCTTGCACCAGCTGGAGGCTGTCCCTTTGGCGGCCACCATATTCATGGGTCCCATTTGCACTGCCGGTAAAGAAACATGCTGGCGTAGTGACACTCAGTCGGCATGCAACGCCGACTGAATGGCACCTACGCCAATTTCGATCCTAACGCTCAATTTAGCGCTGGGTCCTAAGCATGCCAGGTTAGGCTGACAGACGCCGACAGAGGCAATATCTGCAGCTGTTAAAGGGACACACACATAAATCAGGTATGTTTGAATGGAAAGGTTTGGCCTTGGTTTTTGGATTTTCATCATCATCATAGGCAGTTCCTCGGAATCGAGGAAGACTTGCTTCCACTCTAAAAATGAGTCCGAAGGTGGCTGAACAGTCCAATATGAGAACCACAGTCCCTGTCACAGGTGGGACAGATAGTCATTGAGGGAAAGGGTGGGTAGGACTGGTTTGTCGCATGCTCTTTCCGCTGCTTGCGGTTGATTTCTGCGTGTTCTCAGCGATGAGACGCGAGGTGCTCAGCGCCCTCCCAGATGCACTTTCTCCACTTAGGGCAGTCTTTGGCCAGGGACTCCAGATGTCAGTGGGGATGTTGCACTTTATCAGGGAGGCTTTGAATACTAAGCAGTTCACGTCTCAGTCAACATGTTGCATGTCCACTGAGTATTTGCCGCATTTTATGCTGTCATTTCACATTTACAGCGTCCACTTGCAGGGGGAAGAGGAAGATGCAGAAGAGGGGGAAGCTGAAGACGAGGAAGCTGAAGAAGAGCAATCAGACAGAAGGATACATCCTAGACAGCCTCTATGTGGCTGGCATATCCGGATTGGAATCATCCACCTGCTGTCCAACCGGCTGGGCAGGATGCATTTTTTGGGTGTATGAAATCAGGAAGGCACAAGGGTGGAATTGTGCTGACGGGAGGGCAGGAAGCCTAGAGGTGCATACCAGAAGGAGGATAACCTACAAGGATACCCGTATCTTGTATCCTTTCAGCCCTGCCGCTGGCCAAGGGCCCGGCATGCCCCTGCCAAGAATGGCCTGCACAATCTTCTCCAAGGGGTGAGGTGATGCTAGGAATGGGTGATGTGCCTCATCATTGGTCAGATTGTTAGTAGGTGAGTGATTGGGGTCCTGCATTGAGCAGTGTGTGAGGCTAATGGTTCAGTTGGTAGGTGACAAATTTTGAAGATGCATTCACTGACCTTGACCAGTGGTCTGCGGTCATGAAGCTTCTTTGAACACTGGAGCCTGTTGGTGGGGATGATACTGCTGGCAGTGACGGCCTTGGTAATATAATCCCAGATTGTTCTTTCTAGAGAGCCTCCTGGCCCCTGTGGATAAAGGGCCAGTCTTGTAGAGTTGACCCCCTACACAAAGCTGGAGTGCTGCTTGCAAGACCCTGGGTGCCCCTTCCCTGGCTTGCTGAGCCATTTGTGGTAGTGCTGAGACAGTTTTCCATTTGTTGAGTTTAGGACGGTAATTCAACTGTAAGTGCTGAATATTGACATTTGGAACTTCTTTTACCTATTGATTATTTGTTAAAAGACAGAAAAGGTTGAAAAATGTATTGAATTTTATTTTCCCTTGCTTCAATGTGCATGGCCCTTTAAAGTTCAGAGCTTCTCTCTGCCCACAATGTATTGCGAGCTTCACAGCCTCGCACACAGACGCTAGGGGAAGCAGCAACGCAGCACTAGCACTACAAATTGGCCACCTGGATGGCATTGCACGCAATGCTAGCGCTGCATCACCCGACCACATGCCCCCCATGCCAAATTTCCTCATTTAGCATGACGGCAATTTCGGGCAGCCGTTAACGGCAGTTCAGAGAATCATAGACGTTTACAGCATGGAAGGAGGCAATTTCAGCCGATCGTGACTGCGCCGGCCAACACGACGCTATCTAGCCTAATCCCATTTTCCAGCTCTAGGTCCGTAATGCTTCCAGGTCACGGCACTTCAAGTGCACATCCAAGTACTTTTTAAATGTGGTGAGGGTTTCTGCTGCTACCACCCTTTCAGACAGTGAGTTCCAGACCCCTACAACCCTCTGCGTGAAGAAATTTCCCCTCAAATCTTCTACTAATTACTTTAAATTTATGCCCCCTAGTTGTTGACCTCTCTGCTAAGGGAAATAGGCATTTTCTATCCACTATATCTAGGCCCCTTATAATTGTATACATCTCAATGAGGTCTCCCCTCAGCCTCCTTTGTTCCAAGGAAAACAAATCCAGCCTATCCAATCTGTCCCCATAGCTAAGATTCTCCACTCTCGGCAACATCCTCATAAATCTCCTCTGTACCCTCTCCAGTGCAATCACATCCTTCCTGTAATGCAGTGACCAGAACTGCACGCAGTACTCTAGCTGTGGCCTAACCAGTATTTTATATAGTTCAAGCATGATCCCCCTGCTCTTGTATTCTATGCCTCAGCTAATAAAGGCAAGCATTCCGTATGCCTTCTTAACCACCTTATCTACCTGGCCTACTACTTTCAGGGATCTGTGGACATGCACTCCAAGGTTCCTCTGTTCCTCTACACTTCTCAGTGTCCTACCATTTAATGTGTATTCCCCTTCCTTGTTAGCCAAATGCATTACCTCACACTTCTCTGGATTAAATTCCATTTGCTCCTCTTCTGCCCACCTGACCAGTTGATTGATATCTTCCTGCAGTCCGCAGCTTTCTTCTTTATCAACCACACAGACGATGTTATCATCTGCAAACTTCTTAATCATATCCCCTGTATTCAAGTCTAGATCATTGATGTATATCACAAAAAGCAAAGGACCTAGTACTGAGCTCTGCAGAACCCCACTGGAAACATCCTTCCAATCACAAACACATCCATCAACCATCATCCTTTGCTTCCTGCCTCTGAGCCAATTTTGGATCCAACTTGCCACTTTGCCCTGGATCCCATGGGCAGTTGGCGAGGACACCGACTGCTTTCCAGGCGACAATATTTTCCGTGTGTCTATTTTGGTCTCCTCACACGTTGGGGGACATTGGAGCTCTGGAAAGGGTGCAGAGAAGGCCCACAAGATTACTATCTAGTTTAAAACATTGTCATTACTCAGATAAGCTCAAAGAACTGGGTTTGTATACTATAGAAAAGCATAGACTTAGGGAGGGATTTGATTGAGATTTATAAAATAATGAAGGGACTAGATTGTGTTATATGGACCAATTATTTCAACAGAATAGGTTAGGGAGGACTCGGGGTTACACGTACAAGTTACGCAAGGGCATAACCAGGTTGGACGTTAGGCGATTCTTCTTTTCCCAGGAAATAATGGACCAGTAGAATAGGTTGCCAGCTTTTGTGATGAAGGCTGAAAGGCTGATTTTCTGTATTTCTTCAAGGAAGGCTAGACCCATTTCTGGCTGGGGTGAGATCACCTCGTACAGGAGGTAGATTTTCTGTAATATAATTCAAGGGATCTCCTGAACTAGCTTTGATCATCTAAAGTTGCCCGAAGAATTTTCCTGTTTTTTCCCCCCCTAATTGACCTTGTTCTTGGTTCTTTGCATCTCCCAGAATATGTGTCTGTATTGGGATGCACTCGGCATCACAACTATATGGGATGGCTAAATTGACCAGTGGCTCTTTTCCTGTCTGCCATTTTCGTATGTGGCAAAATGGCACAACAAAATCAACACTGAGTTTTAGAGGTTTTAGAGGGCATGCCTCCCCAAAACGGATGCATGTTTTGAAACAAGAGCTTGGAGATATTGTTAGAAATTAATCATAATTCAAAGCAGTTTAAGCAAATCTAGTTCCTACAGATTGAACACAGAGTTTGCAATATTAAAAGTATTTTCTCTCAATGCTCAAGAGCTACATAAATGCAACTAATGTAAATGGAAGAATGGTGGTATTATCTGTGAAAGCACTGTTTGGGATGCAAAGTTGAAAATATCATCCTTTCCTCTGTAGGACCAACACATGAAGAAAGAAAATGTAAGTAAAACAGTTTGAAATGTTAAAAACATTCTTGGACAATATGGACGTGAAACATTTTAATTTATTGCACCTTCAATATATGCTCATAACTCATGCTAACAGCAAACTGGTACTTATAGAATGTACCACTTTTTTTTAATAAGCATTCAAGAAAAGAACTCCAAGTACTGTACAAGTCACTTATAGTACTGTACAATATATACTATTATAATACACAGGTGTTACATTATAGAGCAATTCATTTTAGATATTTAGTACAGCAACCACAAATATAAACAAACCAAATTTGCTGAACAATTGCCAGTGTCGTCCTGTTATCATAAATGTGTCAGTACATTTCTTATATCTATTATCAAGTGTTTTCATTTTCTTTTAAACAGGGACATTTTCTCCATTAAAAATAAACCATATATACAGTACACTATCCATACATACTCAGGGAGAGTTACTTCAACATGTTCTAATAACTGGATGGCAAACACTGCAAAAAAGTCCAGCTTTTGTGGGATATTTAACTTTAGGCCTGCTTTGCACTCTCAATTTATCTAAATTCTCATATTTTGTTTTTCGGTTATATCATTCTCTACAGAATGCTCCATCCAACAATACTTTGCATGAGTTCTGCTATTGCATTTAAAAGGATAATAAAGTTGAAAATCCCATGGAAAGATGGCAATGAATTTCAATGTACATGCTTAATGAAGTTGTCTTGTAGTCTTCACAAATTACCTAAAAACAAATTCAGAAGCAAATGAATCATTAATGCAGCTTAAGGCCCAAACTGACGGCACACAAAATTTGACATATTTTAATCAATATCTTTGTTTGAAAGCACATTCCTTTTGCATGCTAAGAATGTAAATGTTTATGAAGTGTGTAAAGTATACAGCAAGTCTCTAAGCATCTTTAAAAATGATTCAATTGCCATAACAATCATTATAAATTAAATGAAATCTGCCTATTAAAAAGCAAAATTAAGTTAATATTAAGATGAACAGACTACGATACTGGCTAT
This sequence comes from Pristiophorus japonicus, assembly GCF_044704955.1. Lineage (NCBI taxonomy): Eukaryota > Metazoa > Chordata > Chondrichthyes > Pristiophoridae > Pristiophorus > Pristiophorus japonicus. The sequence goes on along the minus strand of NC_091977.1, from coordinate 398,752,518 downwards.
TCAAAGCACAGTCTAAATGAAAAGCAGAAACTCTCAACTTTCTGTTTTCGCAAAGGGAAAATCATTGAGGTTTATTCCCAGAGAGTCTTTTTAACATTTTGTGTAATAGTGGATTTATGAATCCTTTTTATTTAAATAAGGCAGATTTAATTTTATGTAGTTTTACTGATTAAGGTTTGTGTATTCTGATTTCACATATAAGGAGTTAAAAACTACCTTATTCATACAGTGGCAATATTAGAGTTTGCATTCCAAAATCAGAAAATATTTGGTAGTTCTTCCCTTGACCATTACAACTTAGTCTTGTTAAAACTGTTCACTACACACTGCCACTGTAAAATTACCTGCTACGGTTAATAACGACTCTGCTTGACTGCAGTACTACCATTATCAGTGACTGCGCACACTACAGTATGGCATCTTTAATAGTGGAGAAATACATCCGTTTTTCTCAGAATTTTCAATCATACGAAGAGGAATATAGCGCCCAACATGTTTGATACAATTTGGTGTTTTGAGTGAAGATAAAAGAACTCAAATTGTGATTAAAAAAACACTGTAGTACTTATTTTTCTTTTACTTGCACCGTAGCTGAATATTTGTGTTATTTTCAAACTCAAGAAAAATGGATGAAGTAAGATAAGATGATGAATACTAAACAAAACTGTGAATTAAGCAACAGGAAAATAAATGTCCAGTGAATTTGATACGTTACTTTTGAAATCTGCAAAACTCTACAGTTTTGTTCTAAAGCATTGTAATTTCCAATCCCTGTCAGTTGCTGAGTGTAATGTAAAGCTTGTTGTACTTATTATCCTTTACAACAATGGATATAATCTCCAGTCTGACAACAGCCTGTGGACTCACATTGCTGGCTGACATCTGTAATGGAAAATAAAAAACACAACCAACATTTCAGACCTCAAATGTGTTCTTGTTTTTAAAAAGAGGAAATTGTGCCTTTTCTCCCTTCACTTAGCTCCAAAGTTAGATTCATTTTATGGAGTACTTTAGAGAACTGCACTGAAAGCTTTTGGATCAAAGAAAGTGATCTGTGGTGGAAGTCTGAAAAATGCTGAGCCTAAGTCCTTGGTTCTCTCCCAGAAAACAATATAATCTTTCAGTGCAACTTATTCTTTATTTCCAGGTAGCTATTAAAATTTTAGGACAGGGAGCTATTTTTTTTCAATTCTACTATATCACATATTATCAAGACCAAAAATTAAAGATCTTTACATTAGTACAGAATTTTCTAAATACTGAAATTGAACCTATGCTCAAACAAAGATGAATTGCAAGTATGGAACTGGTCAGTTTCACAGCAACTTGTATTCCACCCCTACTCAAGCACTCAGCCAAAACAATCTGCACACCATGGAAATAAACAAAGTGAAGCATCCAAATATTTTAACTGCAGGTCATTTCGTCATCACCAATTGGACTACTCTTGCACAAAGATCATAGTTTAGTTTGTCATGAAAAATTAAACTTAAAGTGAACCTCAGATCAGTTAAGAATCTCTGTGGTAAGGCAATTAATACCTTTATTTTGCATTATGACTAATCACAATAGATGACTTAGATTATTTCTGCAAAATGCTAAACCAAAAATATAAACAACTTTTATTATGCTAGACCCCAGCTCTAGCCCAAGAAGCCAGGACAGTGAAGTGTGTGTTTGGATCTTTCTGAAGAGCAATATATTTATTTTGTGTTAATGGATGTACACCATATATGACTTTATGCAACTTCACATTCCAGTATTTTATTTCTAGCACAAACGTCACCATCAACTAATATTGCTAAAATCAAATTTTGAATGCATCAGGAAAATGTATTCTAATGCGACTCATCTCTTTTTACCAAAGAGCTCTTACTGAGAGCTGCATCAACAACAAAATCTCATCCAAGCTTAAGCTAATAATTATGGTTCTGTGGACTAATTTGGGCAGTAGTAAGGCAGAAGCTATCATGTGGATCACCAACAAAAATCTTGCTATCATGCAACGCATAGGGGGATTAAATCTGATTCTGTCTTTTGAACACGATGAGCTCCTTTTGCCATGGCATGACTCTTGTACAAAGCACAGCTCTGCCTGCATGGGGGAAAAAAAATGAGACATAATTAAATTCAAATGTTGACCGTGTAAATTTATTTCCCCCCCCCCCCTCACTTTCTTCTTTCTTTTTCCAGGAATTTACAACAATACATCTTCATCTAGCCAGAGGCACTGGATGGCTGGACAACATAGTTTCACATAACTGAATATTAATGCTGCTCTCAGATTGGTCAATATGTGTACCAATTTATGTGTGGAATTATTAGTTTTTCTTTCTTCATCTGCCCCATCAATCCCCTCCTCCAATCCTGCGGACAACTGTACAGGGGCAAATGCTCTTGGGACTCAACCACAACACTTTGTGGTTGGGAATCAAATATTCAAACACTTGGGTTATCAGACTACCTGTAGAATGCCTTCTAACAAGCATTATTTCTTGTAGTTTGGCATATTATATTTACTGAAATTATTAATGTAAGAATTTGGCATATGTAGATTTAACTTAGCAATTGTGTTTCAAGAATAATGGATAGCTGGTAGTGTGTTACAAGGCTGCAACAGAGAATGAACAGAGACAAGTGGAGATTAGTTTTGAATATCATGTGAACGATAACCACAAATATTTGTTGCATCTTTGAACATACTGACTGTCGTATTTAAAATTTTTTTACTGGCTTACACCCTCCTAACATTACAAGGTTTCCCATTTTAATTTGTATCGGGGAGCAGTGGCCGGAGGAGGAGCAGCGGCGGCCTATAAAGGCCCAGCGGCAGTTGGGGAGGAGCTGGCTGCAGCAGGGTCAAAAGTAAGAAAGAAGTAAAAAGTAATTGAAGGGTGACGTCACAGCCAAGAGGGTAAGTGATTGGCTGGTTGAGTGGTGAGTAGTTTTCTTTTTCTTTATCGTTTTTCTTGTTCTTAGCAGTAATGAAACCTTTGGCATTGTTGCCAAATTAAGTAATTTAAGGGTTAAGTCATGGCAGGAGAGCCCAGACCCATGTCATGCTCCTCCTGTGCTTTGTGGGAAATCAGGGACACGACTACTATGTGTGCAGGAAGTGTATCCAGCTTCAGCTCCTGACAGACCGTATTGCGGCACTTGAACTGCGCATGGATTCACTCTGGAGCATCGGCGATGCTGAGGATGTCGTGAATAGCACGTTTAGTGAGTTGGTCATAGAAACATAGAAAATAGGTGCAGGAGCAGGCCATTCAGCCCTTCTAGCCTGCACCGCCATTCAATGAGTTCATGGCTGAACATGAAACTTCAGTACCCCCTTCCTGCTTTCTCGCCATAACCCTTGATCCCCCGAGTAGTAAGGACTTCATCTAACTCCCTTTTGAATATATTTAGTGAATTGGCCTCAACTACTTTCTGTGGTAGAGAATTCCACAGGTTCACCACTCTCTGGGTGAAGAAGTTTCTCCTCATCTCGGTCCTAAATGGCTTACCCCTTATCCTCAGACTGTGACCCCTGGTTCTGGACTTCCCCAACATTGGGAACATTCTTTCTGCATCTAACCTGTCTAAACCCGTCAGAATTTTAAACGTTTCTATGAGGTCCCCTCTCATTCTTCTGAACTCCAGTGAATACAAGCCCAGTTGATCCAATCTTTCTTGATAGATCAGTCCCGCCATCCCGGGAATCAGTCTGGTGAACCTTCGCTGCACTCCCTCAATAGCAAGAATGTCCTTCCTCAAGTTAGGAGACCAAAACTGTACACAATACTCCAGGTGTGGCCTCACCAAGGCCCTGTACAACTGTAGCAACACCTCCCTGCCCCTGTATTCAAATCCCCTCGCTATGAAGGCCAACATGCCATTTGCTTTCTTAACCGCCTGCTGTACCTGCATGCCAACCTTCAATGACTGATGTACCATGACACCCAGGTCTCGTTGCACCTTCCCTTTTCCTAATCTGTCACCATTCAGATAATAGTCTTTCTCTCTGTTTTTACCACCAAAGTGGATAACCTCACATTTATCCACATTATACTTCATCTGCCATGCATTTGCCCACTCACCTAACCTATCCAAGTCACTCTGCAGCCTAATAGCATCCTCCTCGCAGCTCACACTGCCACCCAACTTAGTATCATCCGCAAATTTGGAGATACTGCATTTAATCCCCTCGTCTAAATCATTAATGTACAATGTAAACAGCTGGGGCCCCAGCACAGAACCTTGCGGCACTCCACTAGTCACTGCCTGCCATTCTGAAAAGTACCCGTTTACTCCTACTCTTTGCTTCCTGTCTGACAACCAGTTCTCAATCCACGTCAGCACACTACCCCCAATCCCATGTGCTTTAACTTTGCACATTAATCTCTTGTGTGGGACCTTGTCGAAAGCCTTCTGAAAGTCCAAATATACCACATCAACTGGTTCTCCTTTGTCCACTTTACTGGAAACATCCTCAAAAAATTCCAGAAGATTTGTCAAGCATGATTTCCCTTTCACAAATCCATGCTGACTTGGACCTATCATGTCACCATTTTCCAGATGCACTGCTATGACATCCTTAATAATTGATTCCATCATTTTACCCACTACTGAGGTCAGGCTGACCGGTCTATAATTCCCTGTTTTATCTCTCCCTCCTTTTTTAAAAAGTGGGGTTACATTGGCTACCCTCCACTCCATAGGAACTGATCCAGAGTCAATGGAATGTTGGAAAATGACTGTCAATGCATCCGCTATTTCCAAGGCCACCTCCTTAAGTACTCTAGGATGCAGTCCATCAGGCCCTGGGGATTTATCGGCCTTCAATCCCATCAATTTCCCCAACACAATTTCCCGACTAATAAAGATTTCCCTCAGTTCCCCCTCCTTACTAGACCCTCTGACCCCTTTTATATCCGGAAGATTGTTTGTATCCTCCTTAGTGAATACCGAACCAAAGTACTTGTTCAATTGGTCCGCCATTTCTTTGTTCCCCGTTATGACTTCCCCTGATTCTGACTGCAGGGGACCTACGTTTGTCTTCACCAACCTTTTTCTCTTTACATACCTATAGAAACTTTTGCAATCCGCCTTAATGTTCCCTGCAAGCTTCTTCTTGTACTCCATTTTCCCTGTCCTAATCAAACCCTTTGTCCTCCTCTGCTGAGTTCTAAATTTCTCCCAGTCCCCAGGTTCGCTGCTATTTCTGGCCAATTTGTATGCCACTTCCTTGGCTTTAATACTATCCCTGATTTCCCTAGATAGCCACGGTTGAGCCACCTTCCCCTTTTTATTTTTACGCCAGACAGGAATGTACAATTGTTGTACTTCATCCATGCGGTCTCTAAATGTCTGCCATTGCCCATCCACAGTCAACCCCCTAAGTATCATTCGCCAATCTATCCTAGCCAATTCACGCCTCATACCTTCAAAGTTACCCTTCTTTAAGTTCTGGACCATGGTCTCTGAAATTACTGTTTCATTCTCCATCCTAATGCAGAATTCCACCATATTATGGTCACTCTTCCCCAAGGGGCCTCGCACAATGAGATTGTTAATTAATCCTCTCTCATTACACAACACCCAGTCTAAGATGGCCTCCCCCCTAGTTGGTTCCTCAACCACCACAGGTAAAGGTTACACAGGCAGATAGGGAATGGGTGACCATCAGGAAGAGCAGTGGAAGGAAGGTAGTGCAGGGGTCCCCTGCGGTCATCTCCCTCCAAAACAGATATACCACCTTGGGTACTGTTGGGGGAGATGGCCAATCAGGGGAAGGCAGCAGCAGCCAAGTTCATGGCACCATTGGTGGCTCTACTGTGCAGGAGGGCAGGAAAAAGATGAGAGAGCTATAGTGGTAGGGGATTCTACTGTAAGGGGAATAGATAGGCGTTTCTGCGGCCGCAAACGAGACTCCAGGATGGTATGGTGCCTCCCTGGCGCAAGGGTCAAGGATGTCTCGAGTGGCTGCAGGTCATTCTGGAGGGGAAGGGTGAATAGCCAGTTGTCGTGTTGCATATAGGTACCAACAATATAGGTAAAAAGCAGCAGGAGGTCCTACAAGCTGAATTTAGGGAGCTAAGAGTTAAATTAAAAAGTAGGACCTCAATCTCAGGATTGATACCAGTGCCACGTGCTAGTCAGAGTAGGAAAAGCAGGATAGTCAGGATGAATTCGTGGCTTGAGGAATGATGCAAGAGGGAGAGATTCGAATTCCTGGGACATTGGAACTGGATTTGGGGGAGGTGGAACCAGTACAAACAGGACGGTCTGCACCTGGACAGGACTGGAATCACTGTCCTAGGGGGAGTGTTTGCTTGTGCTGTTGGGGAGGATTTAAACTAATAGGGCAGGGTGATGGGAAGCTGTTGTAGGAGGTAGGCACCTTTAGAATATACCAGAATACTAGGCATTAGGCACCTGCTAGATATATCTAAACGCATATAAGTTTAAAGTGGACACACACATAAAATGGCTGCCCAGGCATGATGGGAAATCAGGTAGTCAAGCTGTGAACTGTTGAATGTTCAATGACCAAGCAATAACCCTGTGAGGCCCACTGTAGGAATGCCTGGGATGCGGGAAGACAGAGATAAGAAGGAAACCATCTCCTGTGAACAAGGTCATAAACCAATTAATTCCCCAGGAAGAAAGATAAGAGGGAAACCATCTCCTGTAAACAAGGTTATAAACCAATTATTTCTCCCAGATGAAAGAACTAGGGAGAGAACCTATAAAGTCATCGATCAGCCCAAGCTGACAATAACCGAACATATGGTTCCCTGGATACTAGGGGAATTCTATTGGGTTAAAAGAACCTATATGTAATCTATAATCGTTGTGATTGGCTTGTGTCCAGCCGTGATGGGCTGTGTAGCTGTAGTAAACTGTTTTGTAACTGTTGTGAAACATATAAAGGTGCATGTAACCCTTTGTTCGGAGGAGAGAAACCTGGATACGGTCCTGAGTTTTTCCTCCCCGCTGAGCGTAATAAAAGCCGCATCAGCATTGGAACCGACTCTGAGTGTTGAGTGATTCTTCTGAGAAAACACTAACGCTAACAGAAGCTATGCAGGGAGACAGAGGAAAGTAAAATGGAGTCAGAAGCAAAAGGTATAAAGGAGATAAGGAAAAGTGCAGGGCAGAAAAATCAAAGGCAAAAATCAAAAAGGGCCACATTACAACATAATTCTAAAAGGACAAAGAGTGTTTAAAAAAAACAAGCTTGAAGGCTCTGTGTCTCAATGCGAGGAGCATTCATAATAAGGTGGATGAATTAACTGCGCAGATAGCTGTTAACGGATATGATATAATTGGGATTACGGAGACATGGCTCCAGGGTGACCGAGGCTGGGAACTCAACATCCAAGGGTATTCAATATTCAGGAAAGATAGACCGAAAGGAAAAGGAGGTGGGGTAGCGGTGCTGGTTAAAGAGGAGATTAACGCAATAGTAAGGAAGGACATTAGCGTGGATGAGGTGGAATCTGTATGGGTAGAGCTGCGGAACACCAAAGAGCCTAAAACGCTAGTGGGAGTTGTGTTCAGACCACCAAACAGTCATAGTGAGGTTGGGGATGGCATCAAACAGGAAATTAGGGATGCATGCAATAAAGGTACAGCAGTTATCATGGGTGACTTGAATCTACACATAGATTGGGCTAAACAAACTGGTAGCAATACGGTGGAGGAGGATTTCCTGGAGTGCAGAAGGAATAGTTTTCTAGACCAATATGTCGAGGAACCAACTAGAGAGCTGGCCATCCTAGACTGGGTGTTGTGTAATGAGAGAGGATTAATTAGCAATCTTGTTGTGCCTTGGAGAAGAGTGGCCATAATATGGTAGAATTCTTCATTAAGATGGAAAGTGACACAGTTAATTCAAAGACTAGAGTCCTAAACTTAAAGAAAGGTAACTTTGATGGTATGAGATGTGAATGGCGAATGCTACTTAAAGGGTTGAGGGTGGATAGGCAATGGCAGACATTTAAAGATCATATGGATGAACTTCAACAATTGTATATCCTTGTCTGGCGTAAAAATAAAACGGGGACGGTGGCTCAACTGTGGCTTAAAAGGGAAATTAGGGATAGTGTTAAATCCAAGGAAGAGCCATATAAAGTGGCCAAAAAAAGCAGCAAGCCTGAGGACTGGGAGAAATTTAGAATTCAGCAGAGGAGGATAAAGGATTTAATTCGGAGGGGGAAAATAGAATATGAGAGTAAGCTTGCAGGGAACATAAAAACTGACTGCAATAGCTTCTACAGATACGTGAAGAGAAAAAGATTAGTGAAGACAAATGTGGGTCCCTTACAGTCAGAATCAGGTGAATTTGTAATGGGGAACAAAGAAATGGCAGGCCAATTGAACAAATACTTTGGTTCTGTCTTCACAAAGGAAGACACAAATAACCTTCCGGAAATACTAGGGAACCGAGAGTCGAGCGAGGAGGAGGAACTAAAGGAAATCCTTATTGGTCAGCAAATTGTGTTAGGGAAATTGATGGGATTGAGAGCCGATAAATCCCCAGGGCCTGATAGTCTGCATCCCAGAGTACTTAAGGAAGTGGCCCTAGAAATAGTGGATGCGCTGGTGGTCATTTTCCAACATTCTATAGACTCTGGATCAGTTCCAATGGACTGGAGGGTAGTTAATATAACCCCACTTTTTAAAAAAGGAGGGAGAGAGAAAATAAGGAATTATAGACCGGTCACTCTGACATTGGTGGTGGGGAAAATGTTGGAATCAATTACTAAAGATGTAATAGCAGCGCATTTGGAAAGCAGTGACAGGATCGGTCCAAGTCAGCATGGATTTATGAAAGGGAAATCATGCTTGACAAACCTTCGAGAATTTTTTGAGGATGTAACTAGTAGAGTGGACAAGGGGGAGCCAGTGGATGTGGTGCATTTGGACTTTGAAAAGGCTTTTGACAAGATCCCACACAAGAGATTAGTGTGCAAAATTAAAGCACATGGTATTGGGGGTAATGTACTGACGTGGATAGAGAACTGGTTGGCAGGCAGGAAACAAAGAGTAGGAATAAACGGGTCCTTTTCAGAATGACAGGCAATGACTAGTGGGGTAACACAAGGTTCAGTGCTGGGACCCCAGCTATTTACAATATACATTAATGATTTAGACGAAGGAATTGAATGTAATATCCCCAAGTTTGCAGATGACACTAAGCTGGGTACAGTGTGAGCTGTGAGGAGAATGCAAAGAGGCTGCAGGGTGACTTGGACAGGTTAGGTGAATGGGCAAATATATGGCAGATGCGGTATAATGTAGTTAAATGTGAGGTTATCCACTTTGGTGGTAAAAACAGGAAGGCAGATTATTATCCGAATGGTGACAGATTAGTAAAAGGGGAGGTGCAACGAGACTTGGGTGTCATGGTACATCAGTCATTCAAAGTTGGCATACAGGTACAGCAGGCGGTGAAGAAGGCAAATGGCATGTTGGCCTTCATAACAAGAGGATTTGAGTATAAGAGCAGGGTGGTCTTGCTACAGTTGTACAGGGCCTTGGTGAGGCCACACTTTGAATATTGTGTACAGGTTCGGTCTCCTAATCGGAGGAAGGACATTCTTGCTATTGAGGGAGTGCAGCGAAGATTCACCAGATTGATTCCCGGGATGACAGGACTGACATATGAAGAAAGACTGGACCGACTAGGCTTATATTCAATGGAATTTAGAAGAATGAGAGGCGATCTCATAGAAACATATAAAATTGACGGGATTGGACAGGTTAGATGCAGCAGGAATGTTCTCAATGTTGGGGAAGTCCAGAACCAGGGGTCACAGTCTAAGGATACGGGGTAAGCCATTTAGGACCGAGATGAGGAGAAACTTCTTCACTCAGAAAGTTGTAAGCATGTGGAATTCTCTACCGCAGAAAGTTATTGAGGCCAGTTCGTTAGATATATTCAAAAGGGAGTTAGATGTGGCCCTTATGGCTAAAGGAATCAAGGGGTATGCAGAGAAAGCAGGAATGAGGTACTGAAGTGCATGATCAGCCATGATCATATTGAATGGTGGTGCAGGCTCGAAGGGCCGAATGGCCTATTCCTGCACCTATTTTCTATGATTCTGTGTCTTGCTTAAAGTGTTAGAAAACCTAATGGAAAAAAGTGCAAGATTACTGTTCTACACTAGGGATTTAGTTGCCTTAGCTAATCGGAAGAATATGTATTATTTAAAATGTAATTATCTCTTTTGCAGGGTTAGAATATTTTTGCATACAATTCCATATGAAAAAATACAGACTGGTGTGTACTACTAGAGCAATAATACATTGAAGGTTCACAAGATATAGTAAACCAATTTAGAGGCTTACACACACCATGTAACTACTGAAATGTGTTTAACTCTTTCAACAACAATCTCTCCCCACTATTATACAAGCACATCAAATTAGAGTTGTAGACAGTTGTGCCTTATTTTAAATGAACTGTTATTTCCCCTAAGTTTGTGGCTTCTTAAAATCTTATGTGATATGAATTGAAACACTATTGTTCCATGGGCCTTAACTGAATTAGGTTTATTTCACCGTATGTTCAAAGGAATGGCATCATCTGCATGTTGATAACAAATACATTTGCATTGTTCTCACCCCAACCTCATGGACTCAATTTTCCCCAGTGATTTGCGCCGTTTTTTTGGAGCAGGCTGCTTTTTTTGGCCTAAGTTAAAAAAACAGATTCCCCAATCAATTTGCACCAGCGTAACTCAGTTAGTTACGAATTTTTTAGGTAAGTTTTATTTTCAGCCAAAGGGGGCGTAACCTGCCACCCGCGTCAATTCTGGCCATTCAGGTAAGTTTGGCCAGCTGAGAGTTACTCCAGTTCTGCTTAGGCCAGTGTATGTGGCCTCTGCAGAAAAACCTTCTGGAGAGTTAAAGAAATCGTTGCAGAGAAGGAAATCGGCACAGATAAGTGCAGCAGATGCCTGGACCGCAGCAGCAGGAAAGGTAAGAGGGGGAGTAAGAGGTGGGGGGGGCGGAAGAGAGGTGGGGAGAGGGAGAGGAGGTGGTGGTAAGCCTTCCGGGTGTAGTTAAGTGTGGGGACTGGGAGGGAGGAGGCCATTCGACCTGGGATAGGGGCAGGGGAGCGGACCGGGAAGCCAGTCGGCCGGGCTAGGGGCAGGAGGGCGCACCAGCAAGCCTTTCGGCTTGGCTAGGGGCGGTTGAGCAGACCAGGAGACCACTCGGCCAGGGCTAGGGGCGAGGGAGTGCACAGGCAAGCCCTTCTGCCAGGGCTGGGGCGGGAGAGCACACCGGCAAGCCCTTTGGCCTGGGCTAGGGGTGGGAGAGGCTTTAATAATTGGAGGTAAGTTGCTGCAATATATTTTAATGTGCCTTTAAATTGAGGCAATGTATTTAATGTGTTTCTAAATTGATGCAATGTGTTTTAATGTATTGGGAGCTGGCTGTATGTTTCACTTTGCAGCTTCAGCTCACATTGTGTCCCTGGTTACCGTGGCAACCCGATCTTTTTGGCGCAGATCAAGTTTCCACCCCCAAAACTAAGGACACGTTAGGCCGCGCCAAAATGAAGAAATCCAACGGGGAAACTTGGAACATTTTTTTGGCGTACATGGGCCCCAAAAAAACGGGGCTACTCTTCAAGTACGCCAAAAAAAAGCTTTGGGGAAAATTGAGCCCCATGTATCTAATAAATGTTATTAAAAAAATTTACATTTGCACGTATTTCCCGTCTACAAAGCCTGACTTCCTGTTGTCCCATTTTTGTAACACTTTTTGTGCCAACCTGTTGCCATTATAAATTCTATGTCTATATTTATAATAGGTTTTGTCTATGTAAACTCATATTTGAAATCTTACCTGTGTCAACTTTTCTAATGACAAATTCCTATGTCCATATTTATAAGGGAAACTGCCTCGGTAAATTTGTGTTTATACCCTCCCACCACTGGCACAATTGGACCTCAGATTTGCATCTCCCAGTTTCTCAATCTGTACTGCAGAGAAACTCCTATGCTCCAACCAATTCTATTTCTCTCTACTTCACAATATACATTTTGCTAATAATAATTATAAAAGTGATATACAAAAATAAAGACAGAATACATGTTTAAAATGACAACTGAGTTACATCTCTGTGCCCTGGTCCAATTACCCCTCACTCTCCAACCTGAAGACTTCACGTGAAGACTACATTTGGTTTTGACTCCCTGTGTGCACTGCGATGGGAGATTGACTAATATGTCTAATATTTCCAAAATAACCAGCTACATTGTACCAGATTTTTAAATTCACATTTTCCTACATGCATCTCCTTCAGCTTACAGAATAAGCTTGTGAAGGACAGATATTTCTAAATAGTTGTTCCAAAAATAGTCTGTCATTCATTCATTTCATTCCTTTTATCTTTCCCACAGTGAAATGTTCTGCAGTTGTAAAGAACTTACAATAGCTTGGGTATGTTTTCAGACTTACCAAGCTTCATAGTATCCAATTGTATATGAAGTCAAGAGTGATCCATAGGTTCAATTGTCCCCTCTATTTCCTGACTATCCATTTCTTCAAGGTCTTCGTTCAAAAGGTTTCCATCGTGTGTGTTGCTTGATGGCATGGATGGATTTGATAACAATTCCACACCAACAGCTGTTGTTTCCATGCCCAAATTCTCATTGTCACCTGCTTGTGGAGTGACTGACAGTGGCTCCAGTGCATCAGTTTGAAGGCTTTCAGTTCTCATTATTAATTGGACTGAGGAAGTTGCAGAGTGTACTTTTGTTTCAGGAACATCACTAGGTATTGATTGTTCTGCATTTTGATCCCTCAAGTGTTTATCCATGGAGGCTTGAATGGAAGATACCATCTCTTGCAACTTCTTACGTTGTGCTTCAATTAAATTGGGGTCAAGTTGCCTACCGTCTCGCATTGTTACAAAACCAGGTGCCATTCGTATTAGCTGACTATCCCCACTGCTGGACTTGGGTGGGGAAGCTCCTTGCTTGGGACTAGACTTGCCAACACCATAATTAAGATCTGTTCCCGAAGAACTACCAATGCTTTGTTTCCTAGGCACCTGCATTTCCCTGCTATGCCTCTGCTCCAACTGTGGGCTACTCGAAGCAGTCCCAAGGGAATGGCCTTTTCCTTGGAAAGCTGTGACATTTGGCATTTGTTCAGACTTTTTTCGGACCACTCCTCCACTGCCAAGTTTCATCCCTCCATGTGAAGAGGGACTTCCTTCTCTACTTCTTGACCCTCCCTCAGACCGTAATTGACTTAAGGCCTCTTTGATCAGATTGTCAATGTCAGGACCAATGGTGATGTGCCCTGCTGGATCAATGCACAATTCCAGCCTATCGTCTGTTCCATTGTATACAAATGTCTTCCCAGGAAGATGGGGAAGAGTGAAGTGCTTGCCATCTGCTAAACCTGCATATAAGAATGAACACCAAGAACAAAATATTAGAATTAGTTGATACAGTTTAAAACAACCTAGTACTTGTGATCTCCATTTCAAAAAATTCATTGCCCTGTAATAAGAACATAAGAATTAGGAGCAGGAGTAAGCCGCACAACCCCTCAAGCCTGCTCCGCCATTCAATAAGATCATGGCTGATCTTCAACCTCAACTCCACTTTCCCGCCCGATCTTCATATCCCTTGATTCCCCTAGAGTCCAAAAATCCATCTACCTCAGTCTTGAATATATTCAACGATTCAGCATCCATATGGTACGCTTTTTGTGTCTTCTACCGTGAAGATAGAAACAAAATATTTGTATAAAGTCTCTGTCAGTTCCTTACTCCCCATTATAATTTCTCCTCTCTCAGCCTGTAAGGGACCAATGTTTACTTTTGCTACTCTCTTCCTTTTTACATACCTGTAGAAGCTCTTACAATCTGTTTTTATATTTTTTGCTCATTTACTCTCATTCTATTTTTTCCCTTATCAATTCATCCTTTGCTGGTTTCTAAAGCTGTTCCAATCGTCAGGCTTACTACTATTCTTCGCAACATTATAAGTCTTTTCTTTTAATCTAATACTATCCTTAACTTCTTCAGTTAGCCACGGATGGATCATTCAAGAAAACTGTAATTTCACTGGTAGTAATAAATTTTCACGTGTGTGTTTCACTGGAGTATCTCTATAAAGATTCAAAATCCTGTTTTTTCAAAAAATAAACATGGGGGAGAGCACTAGCTACAACTGATTAATCAATGTTAATAGATCTGCAATAGGCTACAGGTTACTATAACCATTTAAATAGTCATTCAATCACCAAATTTAACTGGCATGCCAGCCAAATACTCAAGGCGGCACCCTGGTACGGCCCTCATCACCGCTCCCTTAATTCTAAGGGAGGCAGATTTAAATGTTTATGGCTGACAACTGGGTTAGCCATTCAATGCTAGATCTGATTGGACCACATAAAGCACTATCGGGTCCTGCTCTCCTCTGCCAAAACTGCTCACTATTCCAGGATCATCCTGGAATGCAAAGATAAACACCAGCTCCTCTTCACCACAAACCGGCTTCTTAAAGCCCTCCTCCACCCTCACCTCAAACAAGTGCGAGGAGCTCATGGATTTCTTTGTCACTAAGATGAGATCATCCGTTCCACAACACGTGCCTCACGGTTGTTATTTGTATATTTAGTGCCTAATTGCCATGTTTCATAGAACGTTATATTCAGCCCATTAAATCTGTGCTGATGTTTTTTCTTCTAGTCACCTCGTCTAATCATACTCTTCTGTTCACTTCCGTACCATTTAATAGGCCCTTTTAATTCCATTTTAAATTCATTTATGGGCTCTGAAAGAAAGAATATGTATTTATATAGTGCTTTTTATGAACACAGGATGTCTCAAGACACTTATCAGCCGATGAAATACTTTTTTGAAATGTAGACACTGTTGTAATTTAGGAATCTGCTTCAACAATGGTTTGTGGAAGTGAATTCCATATTCCAACTACCCTCTGTGCAAAGATTTCTTTTTAACCAACCAGGGACAAGTGTGACACAAATTGTTGCAATGCACGCTGGATATACTAGGAGAGGAGCAAAAACGACAATTCCCGTGACTCACACACACAGAGTGTGTTACTGGAAGCTGTAACTCCCCATCCCACATTAAGGGCCCAAGTTTCCACATGATTTGCGCCTGATTTTTTAGGAGCAACTGGTGGAGAACGGACTATCTTAGAAATCGCAATTCTCCACATTTTTTTTTCTGCAGTTCCAGTCAGGTAGAACAGTTTCACTTTGGAACAGAATTTTTTCTTCAAAAGGGGGCGTGTCCGGCCACTGATGCCTGATTTCAAAGTTTCCACAGTGAAAACGTACTCCAAACTAACTTAGAATGGAGCAAGTGAAGATTTTTGTAGAACTGAAAAAACCTGTTCTACACATTAAAAAATCAGGCGCAGGTTACAAATTAGGCGTCCAGAACGAGGTGGGGGGGGGAGGGAGGGGGAAGGGAAGTCATTAAATTCTACAATAAATCCTTATTTATACTTATACAAATATTATACAAATAAATCCAACCTGAATAAAAATTTATAAGCAAAGAAAAGATTAAATAAACCATCTTCCTACCTGTGTGAAAGTGCTTCAGCCAGGGAGAATGCTGCAGGAAGCCTCACAAGTTGAGGCAGGCGTTCGTTCCGGCAGGGGGGGGGAGGAGGCAGCCGTTCGTTCCCTCGGAGGGGGGGGGAGGAAGGAGGCAGCTGTTCGTTCCCGCGGGGGGGAGGGAGGGAGGGAAACGGCTGCCTCAACTTTGAGGCTTCCTGCAGCCTTCTCACTGCTGCAAGAAGCCTCAGTGCTGATGGCCATGTGCTTTTATTAAAAAATGTTCAAAAATTAAACAGCTACAAAGAACTACAAAAATGGCCGAGTGCCAATGTTTCCTTCACACTGCGCGTGCGCGAACGCTCTAACGCGCATGCGCAGGGTTGCCGGCAAGAAAAAAACAAATTTAAATGGTACCCGCCCCCTCCCACTTACAAAATCGGCGCGAGTGGTAGGCTCCGCCCCCTGGGCAGCGCACCAAGCAGACATGGAGCTGCAGGGCACTCCAGAATTGCGCGTTTTTTTTCCGGCGCCGTTTTCGGCACGAAAAACAGGCGCCCCGCTCGGAGGGGCGCCCGTTTTTTATCGTGTGGAAACTTGGGCCCCAAGAGTTGTAACCCAAGAGAAAGAGAAGTCATGCTCCTGTCCTGCGGGGGCAGGGGGAAGAGAGAGGGAGAAAATGGAAGTGAAAGAGAAAAAGTAGGGGGACAGACACTGGGGCTGGGGGGGGGGGGGGGGGGGGGAGGAGAAAACCAGGGGGGGGGGGCGGGGAAGGGGGTTTCATGCCGGGGGGGGGGGGTGCACGCAGGGGAGGGGGGGCGGCGAGTTCACGCGGGGACAAGAAGTGCACACACGGGAGTGGAGGAGTGCGCGCGCAGGGAAGGATGGGTGGGGGAGTGCACGTGCGGAAAGGGGGAGGGGGAAAGAGTGCACGCACACAGGGGAGGGGGGAGTGCACATGCAGGACAGGGAGAAAGGACGTGCGGGGGAGGGGAGATATGCACGCGTGGGGGGAGGGACTAGGAGGCCCCCACGGGGAGAAGGATGCGCGGGGGAAGGGGGGAGCGAGCAGGCCAGGGGGAGGGGGGGGGCGAGCACAGGCCCGGGGGGAGGGGGTGGGGGTGCGAGCGCAGGCCCGAGGGGGGGGGGGGTGGAGAGCACGTGAGGAGGGGGAGGAGTGCACGGGTAGAGGGGAGGAGATCACGGGCGGGGTGAGGGGGGGGGAAGGGACGCGCGGTGGGATGGGGGGGTGGTTGCACGCTCGGCGGGGGGAGTGCACATGTAGGGGAGGGAGGGGAGGGGAGGGGAGGGGTCGCACGGCGTTGGTGGGGAGCAGAGAGTGCACGCGCGGGGGGTGGGAGGGGGAGGGAGGGAGAGCACGCCCGGGGGGAGGGCAGGAGTGCACGCGCACGGGAGGAGAAGGGGACGCGCGGGAGGAGGGTGGAGGGGGCGCGCGGGGGGAGGGGAAGGGGCTGCGTGCGTGCAGGGGAAGGGAGAGGAGGAGTTGTGCGGCGGGGGTGGGGAGCAGGGAGTGCACGCAAGGGGGGAGGGGACGCGCGAGGGGAGGGGGTGCAGGGGGCGAAGGTGGCACGCGCGGGGTGGAGAGGTGGCGCACGGGGCAGGGGCCGGCGCGGGGGGGGGGGCCCGCGCGGGGCAGGGGAGGGGGGGACCCCCCGTGCAGGGGAGGGGAGTGGCGCACGCGCGGGGCAGGGGAGGGGGAGGATCCTCAGGCTTACTACTCTTTTTGGCAACATTATAAGCCTGTTCCTTTGATCTTATACTATTTTTAAACTTCTCTTGTTAGCCACGGTTGGATCACTTTTCCTGTGGGGTTTTTGTGTCTTAAAGGAATGTATTTTTGTTATAAATTATATATTAATTCTTTAAATGCTATCCATTGCTTGTCTACTGTCATACTTTTTAATGTAGTTTCCCAATCTACTTTAGCCAACTCTCCCCTCATACGTACATAGTTTGCTTTGTTTAGATTTTAGACCCGAGTTTTGGATTTAACTAAATCATTTTCAAACTCAATATATAATTCTATTATATTATGGTCAATCTTCCCAAAAGTCCCTTTATGACAAGGTTATTAATTGACCCTTTC
Organism: Pristiophorus japonicus; assembly: GCF_044704955.1. NCBI lineage: Eukaryota > Metazoa > Chordata > Chondrichthyes > Pristiophoridae > Pristiophorus > Pristiophorus japonicus. Next base: position 398,734,859 of record NC_091977.1, on the reverse strand, counting down.
TCATTTACAGTACTAAATCTGAAATAGCCTGTTCCCTAGTTGATTCCTCAACATACTGATCGAGAAAACTACCTTGTATACATTCCATGAATTTGTCCTGCACATCATTACTGCAAATTTAGTTTGTCCAGTCTATATGTAAATTGAAATCCGCAATGATTACTGTATTACCCTTGTCACATGCGTCTCTAATTTCCTGATTTATACTCTGCACTACTTTGCCACTACTGTTTGGGAGCCTGTGAACAACTCCCACCAATGTTTTCTGCCCCTTGCTGTTTCTTCGCTCTGAAAATCAAGATGTAGAATCAGTTTGGATGGAGCAAAGATCCTTTCTCTCTACTGTCTTTATCCCACCCTTTATTATCAGGGCTACCCTTCCTCCTTTTCCATTTTGCCTATCTCTTCTAAAAATTAAGTATCCTGGAATATTTAGTTCCCAACCGTGGCCACTTTGCAACCACACCTCCGTAATGGCTATTAGATTGAACCTATTAATTTCTATCTGCGCTATTAATTCAACTATTTTGTTGCAAATGCTTTGCGCATTCAAATATAGTGCCTTTAGCTTTGACTTATTTCTATTTCTCACTGATTTCACCTTGGTCACTGATGCCTTATTACCTTTGTTACTCTCTCTGACCCTTACTGACACACTCTGCTTATTTTTTACCCAAAACTCTACTCTGCTCTAGAGCTTTGACATTTCTCTTGCTGCTTTTAAATTTACTCTTTCCTGAATCCTTCCTCCTCGTGCCCCCTCGTTAGTTTAAAGCCCTGTCTACTACCCTAGGTATTCGGTTCATCAGGACATTGGTTCCAGCCTGGTTTAAGTGGAACCCATCCCAACAGAACAGCTCCCGCTTTCCCCAGTACTGGTGCCAGTGCCCCATGAACTGAAACCCCTTCCTCCCACATCACTCTGAGCCATGCATTTAAATCTCTAATCTGTTTGTCCCTACACCAATTTGCGCATGGCTCAGGCAACAATCCAGAGATTATTACCTTTGAGGTTCTGCTTTTTAATTTGGATCTTAATGCCTCAAACTCCCTCAGCAGAACCTTATTCCTGGTTCTACCTATGTTGTTGGTTCCTATGTGGGTCACAACAACTGGATCCTCCCCCTCCCACTCCAAGTTCTTCTCCAGCCGCTTGGTGATATCCTTAACCCTGGCATCGGACAGGTAACACACCTCCGGAATTCCTGGTCATGGCGACAGAGAACAGTATCCCCCTGACTATACTGTCGCTTACCACTACCACATTCCTTTTTACTACCCCCACTTGAACGGCCTCCTATGCCATGGTCAATTTGTCCATCTTTCCTGCAGTCCTTGTTCTCATCCATACAAGCAGCAAGTACCTCATACCTGTTGGACAAGGTCAAGGGCTGAGGCTCCTCTATCACTATATCCTGCGTCCCCGTACTTTCCTGACTCGCAATCACACCCTCCCGTCCCTGATAATTGACAAACTCTAAAATACTGCTTAACCCAAGGGGTGTGAATGCCTTCTGGACCAAAATGTCCAGATAACCATCCCCCTTCCTGGTGCATCACAGTGTCTGTAACTCGGACTCCAGCTCAACAACTCTGAGCCGAAGTTCCTCGAGCTGCAGGCACTTACCACAGCTGTGCTTGCTCAGGATCTCATTGGTCTCCACCAACTCCCACATGCTGCAGTTACGACACAGCACCTACACTGCAATCTCTATCAACCTTATTTTATTGATTGTAATTAGGTACAGTATTTACTCAAACAATTATTTTTACTTTTAATTTGTAGTTTTAATTAGTTAATTTAAGTTATTAATTCAATAAAGTTAGAGTAGTTAATACTCTCTCAGTTCTGAATTTAATCCACTTACCTAACCTAGAGAGCAAAAGAGTTGTAATACTCACCAACCAATTACCTACCTGCTGTCCTGTGACATCACTCCTTGTTTTTTTAAAGTCACCTCTCAGCTCTCTTTACCCACCTCTGCTCCTGCTGCCTCCGCTCCCACTCAGATCCGCCTGTGTTCTGAGCCTTCTGTTCTTAGCTCTTTATGCTACCGCCACTCCCACTCAGGTCCACAAGTGTTGAATTGTTTTATCTTCTCCTCTCTCCTTTAATTGGTAGGTTTTCTTGACTAATTATTTAGAATTGCTTGTTTTCCCAAGTCTTTACTGGTTTCTCATTTGTAGTTTTCCAGCCACTTCCTTTATTTTTGATTTGAGCATTTCCTAACTCTTCCATTCCGATTTGCTGCTGTTTTACTTTGAGCCAAAGTGTGATGGCTGGAGTGCGACAGGAATTAACGGTATTGCTTACAGGAAATAAATGTGAGGCTGTACGTACTATATACACAAGATTGTTAATATAAAATGTAAGTAGAGGTTAAAAGGTCAAAAGCTTTGATTTAAATAGGCGACCATGGAAGTTAAAACCAGAATGGCAAAATTGAAATATTTTAAATCATTTAAGGACTGCAAAATATATAAAATCAAATTAAAAAATACTGAAAGCATCAGCATGGTAAAAACAAAAACCCATAATTTTCAAAACCATTACACCATGAAAGCAACCCATTTGAGCACAAAAAGTCTCTGCCAGAATTAGGTTATATGTATCAAATAAACAAAAGAGTAAAATCAATCAACATTGGCACCTATTGCACGACATCCATCAAATAACTGATTTATGAAACTAAATAGGAGTCGTAAGAGTTTTATCAGCTTTTATAAATTATAATATCTCGCTGCTTCAAATATGGCAGAATTTTCCAATAACTATGTTGAAAAATGGCAGATAAGACAATGAACAATGAGAAACACAGACAGGAGATGCGCAGAGTAAAAAAACAGCCTTATTCTCACAAGTAAAGGGGTGCAGCAAAAGCTCGACTGCCTTGGATGGGTAGAGAAATTCAAATTAAGATTAAACTTAAAAAAGAATATACCAAATCTGGAACTAATTACATACCTGAAAATCAAACAGAAAATAGAAAATATAATCTAAATTGTATTATTTTGAGAATGAGCACGAGCAGAGAGATCTGGGGGTGCATATACCAAATCTTTGAAGGTGGCAGGGCAAGTTGATAAGGTGGTTAAGAAAGCATATGGGATACTTGGCTTTGTAAATAGGGGCATTGAATATAAAACAAGGAAGTTATGTACAATTCTGGGTATCACACTTTAGGAAGGATGTCAAGATCTTGGAGAGGATGCAAAAGAGGTTTACCAGGATATCAGGGATGATGCATTTCAGTTATGTGGAGTGATTGGAGAAGCTGGGATTGTTCTCCTTCGAGCAGAGAAGATTAAGGGGAGATATTATTAGGAGGTGTTCAACATTAGGAGGAGTTTTAATAGAGCAAGTAGGGAGAAACTGTTTTCTCTGGCAACTGGGTCAGTAACCAGAGGTTATACATTTAAAATAACTTGCAAAAGAACTAGAAGGGAAACGAGCAATGTTCCCTCCAATTGTTTTTTTTTAGGTGCACGGTCCCTTTAAATTTGCTGCGGCACCTTTTCCAGCGTTATAGCTGATGAGCAGCCTGTGCAGGACCTCGTGATGCCTGCACGGACACGCAGCTTAGACAGAATGTTGGAAGTGTAGGGAACTTTTTCCACACAGAGGGTTGTTGAGATCTGGAATGCACTACATGAAAGTAGAACTTTCAAAGGCAATCGGACATGCACTTGAAAAGGGTTAATTTGTAGGGTTATGGGGAAAAAGCTGGGGTATGGGACTAAATTGGACAGCTCTTTCAAAGTGCCGGCACAGGCCTCCTTTTGTACTGCAAGATTCTATGATTCTAAGTTTAGAAATGTTTAAAAAGGGACAAAGAAATAACTCCGATTACAATAGACCAGTCAGCCTAACACTGGGTAAGCATCTAGAAGCCATACTATAGGATAAAATGAATGTGCACTGGAAAGACATGGGCTAATTAAAAACAGACAGCACAGATTTATAGAAGGAAAACTGTATTTGACAAATTTTAAAATGAGTGAGGAAATAACATTGTATTGATAATGGAAATGCTCTTATGAATATAGGTTTTCAAATGGTGCCGCACAGGAGGCTAGTTGATAAAATTACAATACATGGTATTCAAGAGAATATGGCACCATGGTTGGTGTAATGTCTGTAAGCTTGTAATGTTTGTAGCTCCACACTGTGGATGTGGACGTATTGTGTACTGCAACTGCATAGTTAATAATAAACAGAACCAGGCAGATTTCCGGAGGTTTCCGAGAGAGCTGCCTGCCATGTTAGGAAGCTGTGTGTGCTTGTACTCTGTGAATATAGCACATTTGGCGATGAGATGGGATTGTTCAGATGATTTAAAGCTTAAATTTTGTTGGTGAAGGATTCAGCCAGCCGACAGAGAGACTTTGGAAGTTTCTATCTTTGGAAAAAACAACAAAAAATCTGAGGTAAAATACAGCACACGGCGTGAACAGCTGGAAATTAAAATTGCAGGTGTATTGGGGCATTTGGGGGAATATAGACACGACCGGGAACATTTTAAAGTGTATGTGGATCGGCTAGAAATGTATTTCACTGCAAATAACATAATCGAAGTTCCAGACAATGCAGTCCAGAACCGGGCTGTGTTGGAACATAAGAAAGCGATCTTCTTATCGGAGGCAGGTCCGACATTATACGAAACCCTTATAAATCTGCTTGTGCCTGACGAGCCAAAGGACACAACGCTTAAAGAGATGTTAATGAAGCTGGAGCAGCACTATAACCCCAAACCGTTAGAAATTGCTGAAAGCTATTGTTTTGGGATCCAGAATCAAAAGACTGATGAATGTATCAGTGATTACATTGTAGCATTAAAAAAGCTATCAACGCACTGTAATTTTGTAAACTTTCAAAACCGAGCATTACGGGATCGTTTTATTTGTGGGGTGAAAAATGATGCGATCAGAAGGAAGTTATTAACGACGGATGACTTGACTTTTGAGATTACTTGTCAGACAGCGAGGTCGATGGGCATGGCCGAACAATATTTCCGAGAATAAAATAATGATTACGGTCGTCAGTCAACCGAGGTAAATCACCTGCAGGTTCAAAGTAAAAGACGGGCATGGCCGAAAGTCTCAGAAACTGGAAATTCTAACAGAGCATCGAAATCGTGCTATAGGTGCCTGGGACAACACATTGCTCAAAGTTGTCCATACGTGAGGGCAGAGTGTTTCTTCTGCAGAAAGACTGGGCATCTTGCGAAGGCATGCCGACTGAAGGGTAAACCAGCTTTTAAAGCTACGAGTAGAAATCCCAAGAGACTACATAGCATGGAAGAACAACAACAGGTCGAGGAGATGTTAGAGTTACACGTCATCAGGAGCACGAGGTTAACGGACAGCGATTCGGAAAGCATCAAAATCCACATGGATGTTGTGGGATTCAAGATACCAATGGAAATTGACACGGGTGCATCCGTGAGTATAGTACCGGAGTCACTATATCGTGACAAATTGCGTGATTTTCAACTGGAGAAATCCAAGATAGAGCTGCGAGGCTACTCGGGAGAGAAAATTCCTGTAGTAGGCCGTATCATCGTACCGGTGAAATATAAAGATCAATTTCAGAACTTGCCTCTAATAGTAATGAAAGGAGACAAGTCTGCCTTACTCGGAAGAAATTGGTTGAGCTCACTGAAGCTGGACTGGAGTAAGATTTTCTGTGTGGAAGCGAGATTTTCATCAACGGATGAGGTTATCAAGTATCCGAAGGTGTTCTGCGAAACGGGCAGTCCGATCCAAGGCTTCAAGGCGAGTGTCAGGATACAGAAGGACGCTAGATCGGTTTACTACAAGCCACGTTCCGTACCATATGCACGCAAGGAGAAAGTTGAGCAAGAACTCAAAAGACATTATTTGTAAGATAGATCGATGTAATTGGGCTACACCCATTTTTGTTGTACCCAAGTCCGATGGTAAAGCAAGATTGTGTGGTGATTATAAAGTAACCGTAAACCAGATTCTAGAGGGTAATATCCCCAATACATTGCCGAATATAGAAGATTTGTTCACAACACTGACAGGTGGTCAAATCTTCTCAAAAATGGATCTTACGAATGCTTACTTACAGCTTGAACTAGATAAGGAGTCCAAGTCATGTTTATAAATACTCATCTAGGCCTATATCAATTTAATAGGCTACCGTTTGGAGTGTCTTCCGCCCCTGCCATATTCCAAAGGGTGATGAACTAGATTTTGCAAGGTATTAAAGGGGTAGTATGTTATTTGGATGACATACTAATTTCAGCACCAAATAGGCAAATTCATAATTACATATTGAATGAAGTCCTCAAACGGCTAGAGAAGCACAGAGTACGAGTGTCTGCTCGTAAGTATGAGTTATTTAAAAACTCAGTGGAGTACTTAGGGTACAGAGTAGACAAAGATGGTTTACATCCAACCATGGAAAAATTGGATGCAATTAGAAATGCACCCACTCTCAGGAATGTCACTGAACTTCGTTCATTCTTGGGTCTTTTGAACTATTATGGGAAGTTCCTACCAAATTTGGCTACAGTATTACATCCACTGAATAAACTTTTGTAAAAACAGGTCCATTGGAAGTGGTCAAAAGAATGCGATACAGCATTCAAGGAGTGTAAAAGCAAATTGGTAGAGAGCACCATGTTAGTTCACTATGACATATCTAAGGAGATTAAACTAGCATGTAATGCCTCTCCGTATGGAGTTGGGGCAGTAATCTCTCATGTATTAAGTAGTGGGGAGGAGAAACCAATTGCTTTTGCTTCACGCACTCTCAGTGCCAGTGAGAGTAATTATGCGCAAATTGAAGGTGAAGGTTTGGCATTAATTTTTGGGGTGAAGAAGTTTCACAAATACTTGTATGGTCATAAGTTTACCATCGTTACGGACCATAAGTCCCTCACAGCAATCCTCCATCCAAAGTCCCCAGTTCCAACATTAGCTGCAGCCCGAATGCAGAGATTGGTTTTGATTTTGTCAGCATATACATATGATATTGAATACAGACGATCAGCTGATCACAGTAATGCTGATGCAATGTCCAGATTGCCTTCCCCATCACAAGTTACACCCGATAGGGAAGAAGTGTTTTATTTTTCATACATTGATGAACTGCCAGTCACAGCTGAAGAGATTGGTAGAGCAATCAAACATGACCCAGTTATGTCAAAGGTGTATGAGTATATTGCCAGTGGATGGCCAAACCAGGTAACAGATAAAGATACACATCCATTCTTCATTCGTAAGAATGAATTATCAGTCGATAAAGATTATATCATGTGGGGTGCAAGAGTGGTTATACCAAATAAATTCAGGTCCAAATTATTAGGAGACCTCCATGGCCAGGTCTTGATAAAGATATAGAGTACATCGTGAGTCAGTGTACGACATGTCAATCAGTAAGCAAGCAACCACCACCAGTACCATTACAGCCATGGAAATGGCCTACCAGGGTGTGGCAAAGGCTACATATTGATTTTGCTAAGTTAGAAGGACAACAATTGTTCATTGTGATTGATTGCCATTCGAAGTGGGTTGAGGTGTTTCCAATGTGGAAAATAACAAGTAAAACATTGAATATTTTGCAAAAATTATTTTCTTCATTTGGCCTCCCTGAAGAGATTGTTTCGGATAATGGACCACAATTTCGTTCAGAATAATTTGCACAATTCACGAGCAAAAATGGTGTGAAACATACCAAGGTTCCACCATACCATCCTGCTTCAAATGGTGCAGCAGAGCGCACTGTACAAATTGTAAAACGTGCCCTCATAAAACAAATGTTAGATCCAAATCCAAGGAAACGACAGTTGTCATTGGATCACAAATTGGCTAATTTTTTGATTACATATCGAAATACTCCTCATACAACTACTGGTAGAACACCAGCAGAGTTGTTTCTCAAACGACAGCCACGAACCAGATTCTCGTTGTTAAAACCAAATTTGGCACAGTCCGTAGAAGAGACACAATTAAGACAGAAAGAGAATCATGATAGAGGTAGAGTAAAAGAGAGAAGTGTGAAATTAAACCAGAAGGTGAGAGTGAAGAACCATCACCATAAATGGTTAAAGTGGTTACTAGGAAGAGTGGTGAAGATATGTGGTCCTCGCACATATTTGGTAAAGATGTTTGATAATGGACAGGTTAGGTTTGTTCATATTGATCATATTTTACCTACAGACATGGAAGGAGTTGAAGGTGGAAATGATTCAATTATTTCTGACTCATCAGATAGTTTTGATACACCAGTAGCAAATCCTAAATCCAACGTACTGGAAACAAATCCAGGAGAGAATCAGAATGAAAGTCTGAGTCCGAGTCAGGAAAACAAAGAGCCTGAAGTTAGAGTGAGTTCAAATGAAAATCAGGAAAACGTTCCTCAGGATGAACCTCGAATGAGTGTGAAATCGACACCATGTTTGGAAGGTTCTGTTCGAGAGCGAAGGTATCCTCTTCGAAACAGAAAACAAGTGGTAAAGTTAAATTAGTAAATATGGAAAAAAAAAGTTTATATGCTGTGTTATGTATAAACATGAAAGTTATGTATGATGTTTGTTATGATGGCTTCTTCATTAAGGAGGGAGAAGTGTAATGTCTGTAAGCTTGTAGCTCCACGATGTGGACGTATTGTGTACAGCAACTGCATAGTTAATAATAAACAGAACCAGGCAGATTTCCGGAGGCTTCCGAGAGAACTGCCTGCCATGTAGGAAGTTGTGTGTGCTGTGCTCTGTGAATATATCACAGTAGGATGTTTGTTAAAGGACAAAAATAGATACTAGTGATTAATGGATGTTTTTTCAGACTGGAGGGATGTGAACAGTGGTGACCCCCTCAAGGAGTCTACAACATTTGTAGACAGCATAAAAATAGGAAGCAGGATTATCTGTGAGGAGGACTGTATGTGCCTTCCAGTTGTGCCCAGTTTGGAGTGGCCTACTTCAGGAAGATCGTGGAGGCAGTGCAAAAGAAAAGAAATGATCTGTTTCTGTACTGTCAGTTTACAAAAGTGTCGCACCAATGCTAAGCTACACTAGAATTAATTACATTTATCTTTTTATTCACCAGCAAACAGGTTAATGATGCTCATCTGATTGTGTTATGTGTCCATTAAAGTAGCAAGCTTTAAACATCCATTTAGATGATTGCTCAGTTGATAAAGTATTATACTGGTTATTCCTAATATATATTTTGATTGCCTAAGTGGCAGCTATAAGGTTCCCCAATGACTCCGGTGTGAAAACACCCTACTAAACTATCCTCCAATCATAAAATTGAACTATATTATGATTTTTTTCAATTTAAAAAAGCTGTGCTTGAATTTAGTTTAATGAACTATCAAGAAATTGCTTTCATTAAGGGAACATAAATTAAATGAGGAAATGGGCCGTGTATTATTGCTATGGACTAGAGCTCTAACATTCAAAGCTATCAGGTAGAATACAAATTCAATCTTATACACCTCTCAGTACCCAATCTGAGTTGAAAGTCTCCGTGTGAAGACTGTGGCATTTCTTTGCAGATGGAAGCGCAAAAAAAATAAATTGGATGGGGACATTCAGCCACGTGGAACATCATATCTCCAAGCAGCTAGCCAAATGTGGTGCTGGTAGAGCAGACATTTTGGCAGCAGAGATTCATGTCCAGGTATATTAATGATAACTTAGACTTGGAAAAATTATGAGGATACATAGTGATGAAAACTGCAACATGATTCGCCTTACCCACATCTTTCTTCATTGTGTTATAGAACACTCCACCTTGTTCAAATAAGTGTGGTAGCTTCTTTGCATATGACCAAACATCTTCTCCTAAACAATGCAAAAAAGAAAATATATATTTATAGTTCCAAACATCTGATCAACTTTACCATTTATGGAAAGAAAATTGTAATAATTACTTATCTCACTATTATCTGAATACAGAATATATTATTGAATACAACAACCATAATTTCAATTGAAATCAAGCTTTCTTAAAACAAAATTAATTAATATTTTTCATTCTTTACATTCAGTCTTAATCCTATGCATAGCACTAAAAAGTTAGATTGGTAACCCAATCCCAAGCTTCATCAAAGTTGCACTTTAACCAACAACAAGAAAGCATGCAAGGAATAATTTGAGGTTACTTGTCCTGAAATGTTACCTCAAGATGTGGAACTGCCTCACTTGAGCAACTTGGCTATGGCTGTTTCAATAACCTTAAATCAAAATTAAACTGGAAATGTGAGTCATGTTTCTTTTGTCACATTATAACTGAGGCTGTGGACAGGTGAAAAGTGCCATATCCCAGTAACAGAAGAGCCACAAGATGCTAGATGGCCATTCTGATCCATAATAGCACAATTTTCAATAGTGTAAAATAAATTCACATTAGGTTTGTGCACAAAATGCTTTAATTGTTGCTTATAAGCTATCATAAATAATTTGTTTCTTTTGAAAATAAATAAAGCAATATAATTGTAACCTAATGTTTTACTAATATCTTTAGTTGTCAGTTCCACGGGTACAGTGTCTTCTGGTACTAAATTCCAGTGCCATTATTTATATGCGAGCCTCGACAGGGTACCCGATTGCTGGATGCCATAGATGTGTGTCATCAATTTTGTGCCTTTACAATTTGTATTCCCCCTTCAGGCTTTCGTACATTTTGTTCTTTCCCGCCAATACAAGTGAAACAATGTTGGCTACACTTATTACTTATTTTACGTAACTACTTGTTTTCACACAGAATTTAAAAGCAGGGGTGTTCTAGTTGACTTTGAGAGTACTGTGTCAGCTTTTGCTTGTTTTCTAGATTGGCATGTATGCATCTATTCAAGGGATAGGTTATGTGAGGTGAGCCACAAAGGTGAGTATTATACTTTCAAAGCAATCCAAAGGCAATATTGAGAAGATTGGTAAAAGTTCTCTCAAATTCATATTGGCTAGCAAAGGTGGACAACACCATAAAATAAATTCCTTAAATAAAGTGCGTGGAGAGGAATTTAAATGAAACTGAAAATGCTGGAACAACTCAGCAGGTCAGGCAGCATCTGTGGAAAGAGAAACAGAATTAACATTTCAAATCGATGACCTTACGTCAGAACTGGAAAAAATTAGAGATGTAACAGATTTTAAGCAAGTACAGAGGCTGGGAAGGGGAGAAAAGAACAAAAGGGAAGGTTTGTGATAAGGTGGAAGGCAGGAAGAATTAAAATGACAAAAGGGATGATGTTTGCAAGGCAAAAGATGCTAATGGGACAAGTAAAGAGGATTCTACAGGAGATGTAAATGGGAATCTTCTTCATCTTAGGCAGTCTCCCGGAGTCGAGGATGACTTGCTTCCACACTAAAATGAGTTCGAAGGTGACTGATGAGACCAATGCGAGATCTACAGTCTGTCACGTGGGGCAGATGGTGGTTGGAGGGATGAGTGGATGGGGTACTTGATTTGTCGTACGCTCCCTTTCACTGTTTGTACTTGGCTTCCGTGTGCTCCTGGTGAAGAGACTCAAGTGTTCGGCGCCTTCTCGGATGCTTCTCCTCCACTTTGAGCGGTCTTGGACCAGGGATTCCCAAGTCGGTGGGGATGTTACATTTTTTTAAAGGAGGCTTTGAGGGTGTCCTTGATGCGTTTTCCCTGCCCTCCTGGGACTCGCCTGCCGTGATGTAGCTCGGAGTAGAGTGCTTGTTTCGGGAGTCTAGTATGGGGCATGCGGACAATATGGCCCACCCATCGAAGCTGGTCAAGCGTGGTCAGTGCTTCGATGCTGGGGATGTTGGCCTGAGAGAGAACGCTGACTTTGGGGCGCCTATCCTACCAATGAATTTGCAGGATGTTGCGGAGGCAGCGTTGGTGGTACTTCTCCAGTGCTTTGAGGTGCCTACTGTACATAGTCCATGTCTCTGAAGCGTATAGGAAGGTGGGTATCACTACTGCTCTGTAGACCATGAGCTTGGTGTCAGGTTTGAGATCTTGGTCTTCGAACGCTCTTTTCCTCAGGCGGCCGAAGGCTGCACTGGCACACTGAAGGTGGTGTTGGACTTTGTCATCGATGTCTGTCCTTGCTGATAGTAGGTTCCCAAGTCAAGACCACCTACGGCCCAAGCACTCAAGGTCCTATTCCACTAAAAGTGGAGAGGTGCTCATCAAGGACAGAGAGACAGTCAGTGCCCGCTGGTAGGAGCATTTCGAGGATCTCCTCAACCAAGACTGTCTTTGACCTGAGTGTCCTCGACTCCATCACACAGCATGCTACCCATTACCACATCGGCACAATCCCAGCCTGGCATGAGGTTGAAAAGACCATCCGACAGCTGAAAAACAAGGCCTTAGGAGCAGATAGAATCCACACTGAAGTACTAAAGCATAACAGAGAAGAACGCTTGGCGCGAATGCACGATCTCATCTCTCTTATCTGGAAGGAGAACAGCATGCCAGGGGATCTCAGAGATGCCATAATCATGACCATCTTCAAGAAAGGCAACAAGTCCGACTGTGGTAATTAGAGGAATTTCCTGCTGTCTGCCACAGGGAAAATCATCGCAAGAATCCTCCTCAATCGTCTGCTCCCAGTGGCTGAAGAGCTCCTCCCAGAGTCGCAATACGGATTCCGTCCACTAAGGGGCACAACGGATATGATCTTCACCGCACGACAAATCCAAGAAAAATGTAGGGAGCAGCATTACATGGTTTCCTTTGACTTCACAAAGGCCTTCGACTCTGTCAACCGTGAGGGATTATGGAGTGTCCTCCCCAAATTCGGCCGTCTTCAAAGATTTGTCACCTTCCTCCACCTGCTTCACGACGACATGCAAGCCATGATTCTTATCAACGGATCCACCACAGACCCAAAACAAGTGCAGACCGGGGTCAAGCAAGGCTGTGTCATTGCACCAATGCTCTTCTCAATCTTCCTTGCTGTGATGCTTTATCTCACTTGTAACAAGATCCTCGCTGGAGTGGAGTTAATCTACAGGACAAGCGGGAAATTGTTCAACCTCCGACGTCTCTGGACCAGATCCAAGGCTGCTCCAACCTCAGTCATTGAATTACAATATGCAGATGATGCTTGCGTTTGTGCACTCAGAGTCCGAACTCCAAACCATCGTTGACACCTTCACTGAAGCGTGCAAGAATCTGGGCCTTACATAAAACATCAGTAAGATAAAGGTTCTTTACTTCCTGCTTCCCGATTATCAAGATCCATGACGAGATGTGGGACAATGTGGACCACTTCCCATACCATGGGAGCCTGCTATCAAATGGGAATAGCAGAATCATCAATAGCTGCTGTCTGAAAAAATGGGGGCAGAGATTATGAGCTGAAATTATTGATCTCGATGTTGAGTCCAGAAGGCTGTAAAGTGCCTAATCGAAGAGGTGTTGTTCCTTGAGCTTACATTGAGCTTGATTGGAACAGTGTAAGAGGCCGAAGACAGAAGTCAGAGTGGCGCGGAGACAGGCGAACGGAAGCACAGGGTCACCCATGCGGACTGAACGGAGGTGTTTCGCAAAGTGGGCAGCCAATCTGCGGTGGACTCCCCAATGAAGAGGAGCCTGCATCATGAGCAGCGAATACAGTATACTAGATTGAAAGAAGTACAAGTAAATTGCTGTTTCACCTGGAAGGAGTGTTTGAGGCTCAGGACAATGGGAAGGGAGGAGGTAAAAGGGCAGGAGTTGGAAGGAGAGGGGCTGTTAGGGGCGATTGAGGAGTGACCAGGGTGTTGCAGAGGGAACAGTCTCTTCAGAATGCTGAAAGGAGGGGAGGGGAAGATGTGTTTGGTGGTAGGATCATGCTGGAGGTGGCTGTAATGGTGGAGGATGATCCATTGAATGTGGAGGATGGTGGGGTGGAAGATGAGGATGAGGGGAACCCTATCATGGTTCTGGGAGGGAAGGGAAGGGGTGAGAGCAGAAATGCAGGAAATGGAAGAGACACAGTTGAGTGCCCTGTCAACCACGGTGGAGGGGAATCCTCGGTTGATGAATAAAGACATATCAGAAGCACTGTTATTGACGGTGGCATTGTCAGAACAAATGCGACGGAGACAGAGAAACTGGAAGAATGGGAGAGAGACCTTACAGGAAATAGGGTGGGAGGAAGTGTAGTCAATATTTAGTACACAGTGGGCTTATAGTGGATATTCATTGATAGCCTATCTCCAGAAATGGAGACAGAGAAATCGAGGAAGGGAAGGAAAGAGTCAGAGATGGACGATGTGAAGGCGAGGGAAGGGTGGAAATTGGAAGCAACGTTGATGAAATTTTCCATACCAGTGCTTGTTTACTTGTCCCATTACCATCTCCTTTTGCCTTGCACATTTTCCCTTTTGTCATTTCATCTCACCTGCCTTCCAAACTATTGCAGACCTTCCTTTTCGTTCTTTCCTCACGTCCCCTTTCCCTGCCTCTATACTTGCTTAAAACCTGCTAAATCTATAATTTTTTCCAGTTCTGATGAAAGGTCATCGACCTGAAACGTTAATTCTATTTCTCTCTCTACAGATGCTGCCTGACCTGCTGAGTAGTTCCAGCATTTTCAATTTTTATTTCAAATTCCAGTATCCACAATACTTTGCTTTTGTATTTACATCAAACTGTTCAGCTTAACTGAAACAGAACAGCCTCGTTTTAGCTGTTGGTTCCTTTTGTACTTTAAACCCTAACTCTAATCAGATCTCACTTGCCCCACAAAATGGTTTCTTCACAAATGTACATAGAATTGTGCAATATTTTCACGCCTGCAGTTATACTACCCAATTGGTATCCACACCATGCTTTATTGCCCTGTTAGTAACAAGATCACCTACTGAAGAGGATGCTGCTCACTATTACTAATTACTAACACATATTTTCCCATTTTGAAGACCTGTTGTTTTATATTATAATTGTTATGTCTTAGATGCTCTGATCATGACTCCACGAGGCAATGTGTTGTACTTGAACTGTGGTGGCCTTAGTCCTTTATTGATAACTCCAGAGTGAGGATCACACCTGGTGGCCTACCTTTTATACTAGGCCTGGCACACCTGTACAGGTAACCTACAAGTCTCCCACTGCGGTGCCCTCTAGTGTGGCACACCTTGTAATAGTACAAGCAGTAACCATGGAGGATACCTGACATCACTCTCCCCCAAGCCTTTAGTGCAAATCGCCTCTGCATTGACTGTGCTCTGGGTTAATTGGGAAATGATTCAAGGAACTCCAGCAGTAACTTTAATTTCGATGTAAACATGCAAGTCAAGTTAAATTATGAATATGTTGTGACATTAGCTGCTACTGCAAAAAAGTAGAAGTGTTTGCATAGTGAGAGCTGGGTGCAGAAGATCTTTGTATGTAGTTCAAGCATAGGTTATTGCAAGTTCTTAATATGCGAGGGTGTGTTTAATATGTGCTTGGTAATTCTTAATAAATACCTTTAACTGAAGAACAGGAATCTGATTGAGACTTTACATATACATAACAGAAGTTAAATTCCAATGGTAAAATACCAATGTTCCCTCTCGTCAGCTGTGGCTTGGTGGTCGCACTCTCACCTGAGTCAGAAGGTTGTGGGTTCAAATTCCACTCCAGGGACTTGAGCACAAATTCTAGGCCGATACTCCAGTGCACTTGTAAAAATTCGGCGAAAACATACTTTTGGACTTTAAGTTTTGGAACTTGGCTGTTACTGCAGAAGGACAGACAGCTGACACGGGACAGGTCCAAACATGTCCCACAGGAATACACATCAGGTGGACGAGGAATCAATGGCTGAAATGGTTGATGGACGGACCTTTTGTCATGCAATCAGTGAGAGATCAACAAGATTGGACGGTTCTCAGGGCACAAAGAAAGCTATTCGACTACACAGACTCATCAGAGTCTTATCGAGGAAACAGCCAGTAAGAAAGGAACAGGCCGAGGTAATTGATTTTGTTCTTTCAGTTGTACTGCCTCAGGCGAAAGAACAGTTGAATTTTTGGTGTGAGAAGAAGCATTTTGCAGGCATAAGAGTGGCAGTTTGCACCTATCTCTCTCTCTCCTCTTCTACGCTTACTCGCTTCATTCAACGCACAAGGATTGAGCACTCCGTCTGGGACAGAGAGAAGAAACACCATCTACGAACAAAGGGAGCCTCGCTGCTTCAACTGGGAAGCTGACCTTGAGACTGGACTTGAATATCTCAGATTGGTACAGAACCAGAAGATACGCCTCATCGGGAGAAGCAGCGAGTAAGCTAGAGAGGTAATTCGTGAGCGTTTATACCAGCCCATGCATCTTTATAACCATCACCTAGTGTGAAAGGATCGTAAGTGTACGCACATTTCTGTTGAACAGATTTCGGAGGTGCACTTTTGAATCCGAGCAGGGGTGTTTTAGACATGGGTACTTCGCGTTAGGGGCCTGTTCAGACTGGCCAGAATTGTGTGTTGTACTGTGTTTGTTTGTTTTACACGACCAGGGTGTGTTTTACTGAGTGTAGGTGTGTGCTTTAACTTGAATAAAAACATTGTGACGGTTGAGACCGAAAGATCTGGCTATAACTGTGTATTTCTGTTCACCACTATAATTCCTGTGCCTACGACTGTTGTAAGCGGGGTGATTCAAAACCATCAAGTGCAAAACCACTTACACACTGCACTGGCTGAAGTGTTCTATTTCGGATGAGACGTTAAACCAAGGTCCCATCTGCCTCTCACATGAACATTAAAGATACCATGGCACTATTTTGAAGAAAAGCAGGGAGTTCTCCTTGCATTAATATAGTGCCTTTAAAGTAGTAAAACGTCCCAAGGTGCTTCATAGGAGCGTTATCAAACAAATTTTGACATTGAACCACATAAGGAAATATTAGGACAAATAAACAAAAGTTTAGTGAAAGAAGTAGGTTTTAAGGAGCATCATAAAGGAGCAGGTGTAGCAAGGCGGAGAGGTTTAGGGAGAGAATTCCAGAGCTTAGGGCCTAGGCAGCTGAAAGAACGGCCATCAATGGTGGGGCGAAGGAAGTCAGGAATGCGCAAGAGGCCAGAATTGAAAAAGCGCAGAAATCTCGGAGGGTTGTAAGGTAGGAGGAGGTTATGGAGATGGGATGGGATAGGGAGAGGCCATGGAGGGATTTGAAAACAAGGATGAGAATCTTTTTTAAATCAAGGCATTGCCGACTGGAAGCCAATGTAGGTCAGCGAGCACAAGTGTGAATAGTGAACGGAACTTGGTGCGAGTTAGGATACGGTAGCAGAGTTTTAGATGAGCTCAAATTTACGAAGGGTGGAAGGTGGAAGGTGGAAGGCCGGCCAGGAGAGCGTTGGAGTAGTCAAGACTAGAGGTAATAAAAACATCCAGACAGAAATTTCAGATAATGTAAATTATGTATAATTCCAGAAGAGTTTCTATAGGTACATAAAAAAGAAAAGAGTGGCTAAAGTAAATGTTGGTCCCTTGGAGGATGAGACTGGGAAATTAATAATGGGGAACAAGGAAATGACAGAGACTTTGAACAACTATTATGTATCAGTCTTCACGGTAGAAGACACTAAAAACATCCTAATAGTGGATAATCAAGGGGCTATAGGGAGGGAGGAACTTAATACAATCACTATCACTAAAGTAGTAGTACTCAGTAAAATAATGGGACTAAAGGCGGACAAGTTCCCTGGACCTGATGGCTTGCATCCTCGGGTCTCAATAGAAGTAGCTGCAGAGATAGTGGATGCATTGGTTGTTATCTACCAAAATTCTCGAATCTGGGGAGGTCCCAGTGGATTGGAAAACCGCAAGTGTAATGCCCCTATTTAAAAAAGGAGACAGACAGACAGAAAGAAAGCAGGAAACTATAGACCAGTTAGCCTAACATCTGTTATTGGGAAAATGCTGGAGTCCATTATTAAGGAAGCAGTAGCAGGACATTTGGAAAAGCAAAATTCAATCAAGCAGAGTCAGCATGGTATTATGAAAGGGAAATCATGTTTGACAAATTTGCTGGAGTTCTTTGAGGATGTAACGAGCAGGGTGGATAAGGGGGAACCAGTGGATGTGGTGTATTTGGATTTCCAGAAGGCATTCGATAAGGTGCCACATAAACGGTTACTGCAAGGTAAATGTTCATGGGGTTGGGGGAATATATTAGCATGGATAGAGGATTGGCTAACAGAAAACAGAGAGTCAGGATAAATGGGTCATTTTCCGGTTGGCAAACAGTAACTAGTGGGGTGCCGCAGGGATCGGTGCAGGGTTCTCAACTATTTACAATCTATATTAATGACTTGGATAAAGGGACCGAGGGTAATGTAGCCAAGTTTGCTGATGATACAAAGATGGACGGGGAAGCAAATTCTGAGAGGACACAAAAAAATCTGCAAAGGGATATAGACAGGCTAAGGAAGTGGGCAAAAATTTGGCAGATGGAGTATAATGTGGGAAAATGTGAGATTATCCACTTTGGCATAAAAAATAGAAAAGCAAATTAGAATTTAAATGGAGAAAAATTGCAAAGTGCTGCAGTACAGAGGGAAACACAAAAAGTTAGTATGCAGGTACAGCAAGTAATCAGGAAGGCAAATGGAATATTGGCCTTTATTGCAAGGGGGATAGAGTATAAAATAGAGAAGTCCTGCTACAACTGTACAGGGTATTGGTGATGCCACACCTAGAGTACTGCGTATAGTTTTGGTCTCCATATTTAAGGAAGGATATATTTGCATTGGAGGCTGTTCAGAGAAGGTCCACTAGGTTGGTTCCGGAGATGAGGGGTTTGACTTATGAAGATTGAGTAGGTTGGGCCTGTACTCATTGGAGTTTAGAAGAATGAGAGGTGATCTTATCGAAACATATTAAGATAATGAGGGGGCTCAACAATGCGAATGCAGAGAGGGTATTTCCACTCATAGAAGAAACTAAAACTAGGGGGCATAGTCTCAGAATAAGGGGTCGGCCATTTAAAACTGAGACGAGGAGGAATTACTTCTCTCAGTGGGTTGTAAATCTGTGGAATTCTCTTCCCCAGAGAGCTGTTGTTGTTGGGTCATTGAATATATTTAAGTCGGAGATAGACAG